>NC_048298.1:219970194-220042286 GCF_013100865.1 Trachemys scripta elegans
GGATGCATACAGAGTGTATGCATCCGAAGAAGTGGGCTGTAGTCCACGAAAGCTTATGCTCTAATAAATTTGTTAGTCTCTAAGGTGCCACAAGTACTCCTGTTCTTTTAATTAGAGACAGACTAACACGGCTGCTACTCTGAAACCTGTCTCTAATTAATTTATTTTTAAATTGTGTGTTCGTAATTTGTACATCCTTATATACTTACGTACCGTTCACCAATCCACAAATTGTGTGTGTGATATACATGTGTAAGGAGTGCACTACCCCAAGCCTACAGGCTGGGTGTAATCAAGGAGGCCCTGTCCCACCTTGGGCTGGGATATTAAAACAGAAACAGGAAGCTAAGCAAAAGAGAGGGGTCTAGTAGCTATGCCAGCTGCAGTGGATGGTAATTTCTCTCTCAGACTCCAAAAGACTAGTCTAACCAACTTTGAGACTTTGTTTTGTGGGCTTTAAGTTTGGGATCTTTGAACCAAGGTTCTGAGGTGAGGCCTTTATGAAGAGTGTACTGTAAATGTTCCAGTCCTGAAACCTTATTTTGAAAAGGGGACATGCTATTTTCAAGTATTATATCTGGGACAGATGACTATTCTTTTCCCCCAGACACACACACATATAAACGGGAGGGTGGAATTAAGGTGGGGCAAACCTGCAGTGTCATACTGGGCCTTGATGCATGGGGATGGCCTGCAGGATCCTGAAAACCCCCTTCAGTCAAGAAGTGATGGGGATGCAAAGAGGTGCCTGTCCTTGTCTATGAAATAAATTGGCAGGTCAGCCAGGTAAATATGAACTTGAAGGCCAAGTTGCAGGAAATGGAAAAAACGATGGCATTCAAGTATAGGTCTTCCGTTCCTGCCTTGGAGGCCAGGATAGTACGGCTAGAAGAGCATCAGAGAAGCTGTAATAATGGGATACCCTCTACAGTTTCCCAGAAAACTCCTCCGCTAATTAAAAACATTAGAAGAAAGGGCCACTGCATCTGAGAAGATCAGTGCTGAAGTCCTTCAACAGAGGAACTTACTACAGGCATAATAAAAGCAGAGGCCTTGCAGGAGCTGGAAGTAATATGCTCCTTCAAGGACTGTGTCTTGGCTCAAACCATAAAATGGGAGTGGGAATTGGCCTGCTTGAGGGCAAAAGAAGAAAACTGTGAGCAATAATACTTGCTGTTGGAGAAAAACTAGGAAGAGCTTCACAAGAAAATCCTCCAGCAGTGTCAGATCGTTGAGGCCCAGCATAAGAAGGTGGAACCACTGGAGGTGGAGAGGGCAGCCCTGAGTAAAGTTCTGGGGAATGTCAAGGGAAACACTGCCTTGTACAGCCTGTGTATCAGCCCTTTGAAGGGAAAAGCCATCATGTGAGTGGTGTAGAAACACCCATCCAGGAGGAAACCAAAGCAGACGAGAGAGAGACATGGGTCTGGTCCCCTACTGAATGCCTGCAAACAGCAGCACTAACCAACGTGGAGCTAAAAAAAGTTCATCCCAAAAGAAAAGACGATCCCACAAGGGGAAGAGAATAAAAATGTTTGCTCCACTGATAACATCACATATAGTTGTGTGGGTGCAAGAGAATGGAAGTGGGCTCTCATAAGAGCTTTTCTGAAGATTGTAGGGGGAAATAAGCAGTCAGTAGTGATCCTAAATCCTATCAGTGATTTAGGCTGGATGAAAGGCAGCCTTAACTATGATGGATGTGCTTGTGAGTGTACCTGGGGAGGCTGCTCTTGAAGAGACCAGGAGGCAACCTTATGCTGGTTTAGCAATGGTGCAAGCTTGATGCTCTTGATTACCTCCAGTGCAACTGGAGGGCTTGCCTTACAAGATATGCAGTTTGTTTTGAATTATGACTATCAAAGACTATGAAGGAGTTTGTTCACTACACAAGCTACAGAGGACATTGGGGAATGCAATTCCTGTCTCTACGTACATTGTTGATGGGACTAAAAACATGGCTAAGGGTCTTGAGGTTTCCTTGCTAAGTAGGACATGCCCCTTTGGCTGGAGAATGATATTGTCACGGGGAGGTGGCTAGGCCAGCAGCCCTAATGAAGTCCAATAGTTAGATTGCCCTTTTAAGTGCCCATATAGGTATGGGCAGACAATTGAACTTTCCCCAGGGCTGAGCTCTGGGGGGAGGCGTGTGATGCAGTGCACTATCTCTTTAAGGGACAGGCTGAAGCCTAAGACCAGGACAGGCTGTGGTGTAATCAAGGAGGCCCTGCCCCAGCCTAGTGCTGGTCTCTCTAAACAGGACTAAGAAGCTGGATGGGGGTTAGAAGCCACACAGGCTGCAGTGTGTGATGGTTTCTTTTTGAGGCTTCAGGAGACCAGCCTAAACAGACTTTGAAACTTGGTTTTGTGGACTTTAAGTTTGGGAGCTCTGAACCAGGGTCCTGAGATGAGGACCTTTTGATGTGTATATTATAATTTCTCTTATCCTGAAAGACTGCTAACAGGGGGCATGCTATTTTGTTAGCATGTGTTGGTTTCTCCTTGGCCAGGGCTGTTAAAGTGAACAGATTGCGCCCTCTGGGTAGCAGGATGAGAATTAAGGTGTGGCACAGCTGCAGCATCACACTGGGCTGCAAGGGGCTGTGAGGGGATGGCCCATGATGTTACAAGGAAGTAAAAATGCCTGTGTTTCTGATATGTGTATATAAAAAGTAGTGATGATATCTGATAGTGATCAGACATATTTCATATACAACAATTCAAGGGCAGTGAAGAGAAGGATACTACTGCTCACTCTCAAAATCTTGCATGGGAAACCAATGCAGAAGAGTATTAAACATAAGTGCTGTAGTAGCTACAGAAAGATGAACTCCCCAGTGGAGACTATGATACCCTGGGGTGCAATCCAGACCAGTGTGTCACCGCTGGCTCTGCAACCTGGGGTTCCTCACAATACTTTGCTGCTGTAGCTCCCAACCTGGGCTTCTCACAAACAGCCTACCAGCATATAGATCACACTCTGAGTGCCTGTGTGTATAGCCACGGCCCTGGTCCAACAGTTTGGATGCCAGCAGCCTGTCAGCAAACACCAAACATAGTCTGGCTTCCAGCAGCCTTGATTACTACTTGCAGAGTGACCCCAATACACTCCCAGTTTCAGATTCCCCCCTCCCAAAATGTGTTTTGCGTTGTCCAGCTCTCTCCTGGACAGTCCAGATATATTAGGTCCATTTCCCTTCTCAGGGGATCAATATACAACTGTCTGATACCTTACATGAAGTTACCCAAACAATTCCCAACACTGGATTAGTTTTAATTAAAGAATAAAACAAGTTTATTTAACTACAAAGTCAGAAATGGTTACAAGAAAAATAAAGATAAAACACTTTCTAAACTAGACTTGATTCCAGGTGAAGTACCTTACCATGTGTTTTTAATACATTGCTGACCAGACTTTCAGACCAGGATCTGCTCCCAAAGTCATGGGCTGTTTCTTTTGTCTTCTGAGGTGGAAAGGAGAGATGCATGGAGAGAGAGATAACCTGCAGTATTTATACCCCTCACTTGTATAGTTCAGTCACTCTTTGAAATGCATTTTCCTAAGAGTGACCCCTACATCAAGTTCTTTCCAGCACAGAGCAAAGAGATATGGTGTCTGGTGGGGGAAGAGGTTTTTCTGCTGTTGTTTGCTAAGATACAGCTATGTTTGTTCCTGCACGCACTTCCTTGCCAAAGAATGGCCATTCGATAGGGGAGGGTTCATCAGCTTTGATGATAGATGGCTAGAAGTGTCAATTTGTCCTTTGTCTTTGAGAAACAGGTTTACTCATTCCCCAGTCTTGTCTGGTAAAACACACTTTAGTCATGATATCAGCTTATGTTCATAACTTTACATCTCATGTTGCTACATACATTTCACCATAATATTACTGACCAGCAAGTTATTAGTTTTCAAGTGATATCTTTTAAGGGATATTTTGAACAAAAAATATTATAGTAGTGTGAATGGGTGCATTCCATCAAAGAGACAAATAATGCTATGTCTATAATCTACTGTATGTCGTCAATGTCGTGAATCACTGCTCTACAGCCAAAATCCTTCTGAAATAAATGTAGTCAAACTTTACTAATTCTGGGTCACTGAGAACGAAAATGATGCTTAAAATTGTTGATTGGCTCTAGTTTTCAAGATATGCTATTGGGTCAGTATATACGAACCTTGACTTGGGAATGGCGGAGGATAAGTGAGTTATAAAGGGAAGGGATCTCAATTTAAACCAGAAATGACTAAAATACATCTTTGACTGGATCTATGAATAAATCTATGACTGGGTTTGGACAGTACTTGCTTTTTAGGCAAAACAATGAATGATGCAATCTGAAGCTGGTATTGCGTCATACATGATATGAATTGCATCATGTTATTCCTAGAAGTCATGGATGATGCAAACATAATGAAGCTTATATCATTCTGCTGAACAAATTGCCCTATATCAGCTCTAGAAATCATACAGTGTCGTGCTCTCTCATTTGTAAGTGTTTGATTTTGCAAAGGGACACATTTCTGTTTAGCCAAAGTGAGCAGAAATGCCTCGTACTTGTGTGAACAGTGCAGATAATTTCTGCTATGTTTGTGGTGAAGTGACTTTTGCATTACAAAAACGCAGCATAACCACTACGGTTAAGAAAGCCTATCACCTTTATTTTGGCTGCAAAATTGGAGATCAGGACAAGAGGTGGGCGCACATATTCTGCAATACTTGTACAACAAATCTCCACCAGTGGTTGAACAGGAAAAGGAAATCTATGCCTTTTGCAGTGCCAATGATTTGGAGAGCACCAACAGATCATACCAGCAATTTTTACTTATGCATGGTGCCTCCAGTTGGGAAAGGTGTGTCAAAGAAGAAAATGTGGACTGTGCATTATCCAAACATTCCATCAGTTATACGCCCAGTACCCCACGGAGAAGGACTGCCAGTTCCTGATGCACCAGAATCATTCTCACTTGAGTCAGACGAGGAAGAGGAAGAGGATGAAACTTCTGGTCCTGAACCATCAATGTCACAGGACCCACATTTTCTGCCATCCTCCTCCTCTGAACCACACCTCATAACACAAGGTGAACTGAATGACCTTGTCACAGATTTGGAACTACCCAAGAGTAAGGCAGAGCTATTGAGCTCCAGACTACAGCAGTGGAATCTCCTGGCAGGTGATGTTAGGGTTTCCATGTTCCGTGACCGTCCAAAGGATCTTGTCCCATTCTTCTTCATGGAAGGTGATCTTGTAGCCTGCAACAAGGTTGATGGTGTGATGGCAGCCCTCAACATCGTTCACGATCCAGATGAGTGGAGACTATTCATTGAGTCATCGAAGAAGAGTCTTAAAGTTGTTTTACTGCACAATGGTAATGTTTTGCCATCAATTCCAGTTGGTCATGCAGTCCATATGAAGGAAACCTATAACATGAAACAACTTTTGAGGTGCATAAACTATGACCAACATCAGTGGCAGCTTTGTGGCAATTTGAAGGTTGTTGCTCTCTTGCTTGGTCTGCAGACTGGATACACAAAGTACTG
The DNA here is from genome assembly GCF_013100865.1 of Trachemys scripta elegans. NCBI lineage: Eukaryota > Metazoa > Chordata > Testudines > Emydidae > Trachemys > Trachemys scripta. The sequence continues at coordinate 219,975,738 of NC_048298.1, forward strand.
CTGTTTTCTCTGCGAATGGGATAGTTGTGCAAGAAATTCCCACTACATCAAGAAAGATTTGCTACTCCGACAGTCATTGGAGCCTGGGAGGAAAAGTGTTTAGCATCCATCACTTGTTGAATCAAGGAAGACAACCCCCCACCCTAAAGCAAATACTCACCAGCAACCACGCATCACTGAACAAAAACACTGACCCAGGAACCTATCCTTGTAACAAAGCCCGATGCCAACTCTGTCCACATATCTATTCAAGTGACATCATCATAGGACCTAGTCACATTTGCCATACCATCAGGGGCTCATTCACCTGCACATCTACCAATGTGATATATGCCATCATGTGCCAGCAATCCCCCTCTGCCATGTACATTGGCCAAACTGGACAGTCTCTACGCAAAAGAATTAATGGACACAAATCTGACATCAGGAATCATAATATTCAAAAACCAGTGGGAGAACACTAACCTGTCTGGCCATTCAATGACAGACCTGCGGGTGGCTATCTTACAACAGAAAAACTTCAAAAACAAACTCCAACGAGAGACTGCTGAGCTGGAATTGATATGCAAACTAGATACAATCAACTCAGGATTGAATAAGGACTGGGAATGGCTGGGCCATCTCCCCTTGTAAGTATTCTCACACTTCTTATCAAACTGTCTGTACTGGGCTAGCTTGATTATCACTTCAAAAAAAATTTTTTCTCTTACTTAATTGCCCTCTCAGATTTGGTAAGACAACTCCCACCTGTTCATGCTCTCTGTAAGTGTGTATATATATATCTCCTCAATATATGTTCCACTCTATATGAATCCGAAGAATTGGGCAGTAGACCACGAAAGCTTATGCTCTAATAAATTTGTTAGTCTCTAAGGTGCCACAAGTACTCCTGTTCTTTTTGCGGATACAGACTAACACGGCTGCTACTCTGAAACTTGGAAGATTTTATTACCACCCTTACACATCAAGCTGGGTCTGATGAAGAACTTTGTCAAGGCCATTGACAAAACACAAGCAGCTTTCAAGTACCTCTGTGGAAAATTTCCAAGGTTAAGTGAAGCTAAGATAAAGGAAGGTATCTTTGTTGGTCCTCAGATTCGTGAACTTCTTCGAGATGATGCATTTGACCATGCACTGTGTGGCAAGGAAAAGACGGCATGGAAAGCTTCCAGTTAGTGGCAATAAATTTTCTCGGAAACAACAAGGCAGACAACTACAGGTTGTTGGTGGAAAACCTCCTCAAGGCATACAAAAGCCTTGGTTGCAACATGTCACTAAAGATACATTTTTTGCACTCTCATCTAGATTTTTTTCCACCGAACTGCGGAGCAGTGAGTGATGAACATGACAAGCGATTTCACCAGGACATTGCAACAATGGAGAAATGCTATCAGGGCAAATGGAGCCCATCAATGCTTGCAGGCTATTGCTGGACAATGACAAGAGATGCTCCATTTAATGAATACAAGAGACAAGCCAAGAAGCGCCGAGTAGACACTGAATAGGACTAAACTATGTACAGAATAGTTTTTTGCCTTTTGTTTCATAATAAATTTTATTTATATAAACCTTTTGCTGATTTTTAAAGTGTTACCTAAACAGGACAGGTGAAATATTATCATGTAAAGCAACCATAAACACATGAAAAGACCTAGGTTTACAATTTATGATTAAAACTCTATCTACACAATATACATAGACATAAAATGTAAAAACTCAAATAGCTTAGAAACAGTAGCCAATCAGTTGTTTTAATTGTCATATTTGAATTCAGCACATCAAAATGCATAATAAATAGCACATTTTATCTCTGAAGAAGACGACTTCTCAAAAATTGTAGACCAGTGTTATTGTTCCTGCATCTGGGCTAACCAGGAAAGAATTATGTTAGAGTAAATAAACATAAACATAAATAAACAAATAAACATAATCAGCAAAGTTTCCAGGTACTCTGAGTATAAAAAACATGCCTTCACCTATAGATTACAGCAGAAATATGCATGTAGAAAGACAATCTCCAGAGGGAATTAAAAAAAAATCTGTATATGAGTTGAAAGTAGATCTTACATAGTGTTCATCAGTGATAAGAAATCTGTTAGATAAAACAAATTACATGCTAACAGGAGACTGGCTTGCTTGGAAGAAATAAAGGACATTTCAGTGTCTTCTTGTGTGTTAGTGTGTCTGTGTGAGAGAGAGTGGAGATGACTCATCCTAGCAAACAAAACCCATTCCCACCCTAAAAATACCATGGCAAACAAACAAAATGGGCGAAAAAGGAATAGGAGAGAAAACAAATCGGGGGGAATAATCAGTGAAGTAAACAAGATGAAAGAAACAAGATGGATACAACCACATGAGATTTCAGTTAGATCCAAAGGGGAGGGGCAGAAGAAGTAATTGAAAGCCTAATAATGTCACATATGCATAAATTGCCTCTTACACTATTTTTCCTATCAATATCAAAATTTAATCTTCAACACTGGCAGACAACAGTGATGCCCATCACAGCTGTTAGTCACCTCCCATCTTTGTGTCAGATCCTCAACTGCTAAAAACCATTGTAGCTCCACTGACTTCAATGGAGCTGTATCTGAGTACAACAACCGAGGATCTGGCTTTCATGTTCTGCACAGCATAGGATACCTTGCAATTAACAAAAAGCTGTTTAACATAAAATATTTTAAATATTCACTGAAAAAATCAAATAATATTGAAGGCAAGTATATAGCCACAGCCAGATGCATTGTGTTTTAATCTATTTATTATAATTGTTTTGTGACCATTTATGGAGGAGATCTTTGTCATTCCTTTCCATGGTTACACCAAGGCGGTGCATTACAACATCTATTTTTCATCCAAGAACATTCTTCAGTTCTTAGGGTGGCCACAAGGATCATTTGTATGTGTGTGTGTGTGGGGGGGAAGGAATAGTCATCTCTCCCAGATATAATACAGTATCCATGGGCGGCAGGTGGACCCCCATTCAGGGAGGCTAGCCCTGTGGCCCCGCACCCTCCTCCTGCGGCCGGAGAAACCCCTGGCAGGCCGGAATCCCCCAAACCGCCAGAGGAGCTCCGGGAGGGGCCCTAGCTGGCCAACTGATCCGAGCCCCGGCCTGGGCCAGAGCAGCCTCAGTCATTCCAGCCAGCCCGGCTGGACCAGCCTCAGCCACGCTGGCCAGCTCGGGCTGGAGCAGCACCAGCCCAGCATCCCACGGCAGTGGCTGCAACCAGAGAAGACAGAGTCTTCCCTGGCATATTTTAAAAACCATCCATGACAGTATCCTCATAAATCATTAATTATTTTAAAATACCCAAAGTCCTCTAGGGAGCAAAACAAATTCACAAAATGTTTTCAAGTGCTAGATTTTACACTTGGAGTTTTTTATCTACCTAACTTATATGTTAAAAAATGAAAATAATTAATAAATCATACACAGACAGACATAAAAGAACATAAATTTACCCACCTCAGAAACAGTCTTTTTACTTGTAACTGGAGTTTTCTGTAATGTAATGGGCCAGATTCTCAACTGGTGTAAATCAGTGTAGCTCCATTGAAATCACAAGCTCAGAATCTAGTCCATTGTTTCTGCAGATCATCATGTGGCACCTAATATCTTGAAATCATCCAAAAATAGTGAATAGAATGCTTAGATTAAGGTTATCTGAGGGAGCTTAGCTGCTCTTAGTCCCTTTCCGGCACTTTTAAAATATCAACTAATAGCTCTGAGAATCTAAGGCAGGTTGGTGAATTAATGTGGATAAGCAGAGGCAATATACTAACATAACTCTACTTACACCTAAGTAACATTTTGTTCTCCTTTGATAATTGCCTCATGAAGATCCCCTCATTTTAGAGACTGACTGGCAGTGACAACGTGTACGGCTGAGGAATATTTCATTCAAATGCATTTTTGAAAGTGATATAGCAAAATAAGCCTTTGATTTGGTTCCTAATACTAGAGAGTAGTGCTGACTCAAATGTTAATTAGCTCCACATGCTTCTTAACACACCAATTTTTGAACTGTGAATCCAAACAGTATTTGCTGATATTCAACAGGATGGTCTCGCAATGCTATCTTTCCTCTGAGATTTCCAGCTGCATAATCACTTTAAAAGGCAGCTAAAAATGTTAAATAATTTCCTAACATTACCTCTCTATACAAGCAATTTCTGTAGTTGCCATAGGGATGTTATGCAAACAGGAATGGGGTGGTTCATGTGATGGTAAGTAGGAAGGAGTGAACATTATAAAGAATATTGAGAACCTTGGTTTACCAGATTTCAGAAATATTTCTCAGGCATGATGTAGAATGAACCTAGTAGGAATTTGAACCCAAGGGTGCTGCTCCCCCACATGATCACCCTAACCATTGTGCTGTGGGCTAGTCCAGGGTGGGGTTCTAGTGTTGAAGCTATTCCACTTTCCATAATATATTTCAATATTATTTGTGCCAGAGAGAGAGAGAGTCAGAAAGATCCCCTGGCCCTATGGTTAGGGAACTCACTGAACTGTGGGAGACCCAGGTCCATGTTCCAATGCATATTTAATATTTAATTCAGACTTGTCCAGGCAAACCAAATAGAGATTGAGCAAAATAAAGGGATTATATCATTTGGCTACAAGAGAAACCAACTCCACTTGTGAGCAAATATATCCTTAGTGTAGACGTTGCCAGCAAAAACGGATGCATCTTATCTGAGGACTAAAAATCCATGTCTGACAAGTTCCTTGCTGTTGGATTGAGTGAATCTAGAGACGGAAGAAAGACCTGCCCTAGCTTCTGTGACAGAAGATCCCAAAAGAAGTAACAGAATAATGGAGTTATGATAAATGAAGGGGGGAGTAGCTCCCTTTGATGGACACTCAGCCAGCCACTTAGCTGTAAAAACTCTCTTGGTAGCTATTCTCTGCTTGCTTTACCTACTAGGTTAACAAGTCCATAGGTAAAAGAAAAGGAGTGGGCACCTGACCAAAAGAGCCAATGGAAAGGCTACAACTTTTTAAAATGGGAAAGAAACTTTCCCTTTGTCTGTTGCTCTCTGGGCTGAAGAAATAGGGTAGCAGGAATGCTGTGTAAAGTTTGAACCAGATATGAAAATCATCAGATCATATCTAGAACTACTTTTAACAACCCAAATGTGTAAGTAGATCAGAATGTTTAGGTAGATGCGATCAGGTTTATTTCTGTTTATTTTTTAAGGCTTGTGGATCTCCTCTGTGCTAACCCCAGATGCTTTCGTTTGCTTGTAACCTTTAAACTGAAAAGGCTTCTTATGAAGACTCGATCTCAGTGAGTCATTTGTTTGGTTCAGTAGATTCTCAGTAGATATAAATCAGTGTAACTCATTTGAAATCAGTGAAGGTAAAACTAAAGATCTGGATCATTGACTAGGTAAGCTACTGCTAGAGTTAGGTACTCAAATCTGAGCAACTCATGAGCTCTCAGAAGAAGTAAAACAGGTTTCAGCACCTGAACTGGAGACAATGGGTGATGATGCCTGAACTGGAAACAACTCACCATTGAATCTGCAATTCAAGCTGAGTTTACGGGACTGCCTAAAAAAAGGTTTTTATTTTTTTAAATTTTTTCTTGTAAACTGTGCATGTCTGAATTGGAAGCTATTGACAGATGTTAACAGGGAATTCCATACTGCTACTTATACAACTGCACTTTTTAGGAGGAAACCACACTTCCAGATTACAATGAGAAAAACTCAGAAGTTGAGGTTGCCTATGCAAATGATAACTTTGGTCTAAAACCCAAGAAACTGCTGCAATGCATAATGCAGAAGTGAAGCAGCGGGTCTCTGATTCACCACCAATGACTGTAAGAAAGACCTGGGTGGTGGCTGGGGCTATGGTTTCATATGTCAGCTTCACTCCAAAATTTTAGATTCCTATGAAGGCATATGTACAGACTCAGTGGTCACTTTCTCAATGACTTTGTGATGGGACTCAAGAAGGTTATGCTCCTAAAGTAGATCTGCCCCGCAGTCCTTTTACTAATTGTCTTTTACAGGTGATAATCTTGTATATTTGTGTGATGCTGGCTGATTGAAGCTGACCATTTGTATCATTGTTGCTACCATTGTTGCACAGTTGCAACTAATCTTGTACAAAATGTATCATATAAGGTGTCAGTGGAAAAGTTACAATATATTAAGTATGACAATCCTCTTTATATGCATGCATCATTTTTATATCTGAAGTTATGAATATTGTTTCTGTATCTGTATCTCAACCATGTGTTGTATGCCTGGGAAGATTTACATCAGGGCTAGAGAGCTAGGTGTTGATGGCCTATTAAGGACACTCAGCTCACAATGGGCCATTGAAGAAACTCATCCCACCCAGTAGGCCTTTCCTGTGGATGCCTCAGACAGCATGGGACCAATGGCTGTCCCTGTGATTCAGCAAACCCTGCAAGGACATAAGATGAGGACATGTGACCTAAGACTCCATCTTTTACCAGTGACTTTTCATGCTCATGTGACCCTGGACTCCATATTGGGCCAGAAACTTTACCTGCACCAGGTCTGAGTTATAAATTACAAGCTGTGATATCACTGCTTTGCCTTATTCCTGCTCCAATTCTCTGGACTGTGGATTTACAACTAAAAGGAGTATTTTGAACTATGGACTGAGGGTCTTCCAATCTTTTGGAAGTCACCAGAGAGACTTTTGCAAGCCAGCAGTCTATTCCATTACTGCTATGCTCCTGATCTATGAACACTGAAAATCACTTGTATGTATATGATTCTTTAACCATTCAGTAACTCCCTTGTTTTCTTTTTATTTATAAATTCTTTAGTTAAATTACTAAGGATTGGCTGACCGTGTTGTATTTAGGTAAAGATTTGAGGGATATATTGGCCTGGGGGTAAATGTCTGATCCTTTGGGATTACTAAAACTTCACATATGGTGAATTGGATTTCCAGTAACCTCTCACTATATTGGATCTGTTTGTCTGGATGGTAGCTAAGGGCTGGAATAGCTACAGGGGACTGTGTTTGGCTTCTGTTTAACCAGTGTGGTGCTACAGAAGCTCTCTTGTTTCTGGTTTGGTGAATCTAATTATAGAATAAACCACCAGTTTTTAGGGATTGTCTGTCCTGTTTCTTGCAGTCAGCCCTGAGTGTGGTATTCTCAGTGTGGTCTATCCCAGGAACTCGGTCACAATTTTTTCTGCTAAGTCTACTACATTTTGATCAAAGCATGCCTTTTTAGATAGGATTTTCATATCAGATAAGGAAGATGTGAACAATTTGAGAGGTTACCCCTTTCGCAGGAGGAAAGTAAACCACCTGACCCTGAGTTAATTTCTGAGAAATTAGGAATTTCTTAGAGCTCCTTAAAAATGTAAAGGAAGTTAACTCTTGCAGCTTTACATTGCAGATCTGATGGTAACATGAAGTCCTAAATGTGTTTTGTTAATTTTATTTTAAAAGTGGCTTCCACGTCCTTTTAACTTTCCCATATTGTAGGTTTATTTTAAATAAATGGCTCCTAAAATGTCACAGAGAGAAATATGTCCTTTGCCTATTTTATTCATTTTCCTCATAAGTATTTGAAAAAAGTCTTTCCTTAAATAAAAGCAGGCTTTTATCAAAACAAGGAGGAATAATATACTGAACAATGAAGCATGTTCTTCTCTTTGTATCTTTATACATGATGAGCAAGAAGGAAATTTTAATGTTTCACCAAGTTTGTGATTTATTCATTTTAAATGCCTCTTTTAGACAAGAAAATGATTGAGTTTGTCAGACTGATTACATAGAAAAGACATAGGGCAGAAACCACTTACATTACGATGCATGTAACAAAACAGTAAATTACATCCTCCAAATATTTGTATTTATTTATTTGCTATCTTCCATCTCTGAATTAAGCTAGCTGCTGATAAAGTGACTGAGAAGCTGTAAATAAGTGATGGTGCTTATATTCAAAACAAGACATTCCGATAATAATAAGTCGTCACATGCAATTTGCCATTTACAAATCCACAGGCAGAAATCATGAAAACACACATTTTAGGTGGTTATTTTATTCTTCAGATTTGAAGGGACTGAAGTATAAAAAGGATTTGGTTCTCAAACTGGTGAAAATTTGCCTTTGTGGTACTGCAGTTTTTCTTCAGGATATGAATGGAATTAGTTTTTTCTTCCTGCAAAGCTACAAATATGCCTACTGAAAATGGTTTGTTTGTTTGTTTGTTATTTACTTAGTGAAGACAAAATGTGTGTGAATTTTGTGTAATGGAAAGCTGAAAATTAAATTATAAATTCATTATATTGTTCTGCAGCTTAATCTGCTCATTGACAAAATAGGGAAAGGAGGTCATTGGCACAAGAACAGGAAAACTACCTTGGAGAGATTGGATGGCACTGGGGATTGGTTATAGGACACAGAATCCTTCATCTTAAAGTCACTGTTTCTGAATGCTGTTCAGGTAGTGCTTTGAGAGTTATGATCATCTTAATAACAGTTCTGGGTTAACTGCACCTCTGACTGCTTCGTGGCCTCTTGAGAGCACTGTGTCTCAGGCCTCTAATGGTCATGTCTATCTGGGCAGGAATCCGCATTCCTCTCCCTCCAGACCAAAGTTTTAGGGTTGCAGTCCCCTTTGTAATTCTCTGTGTTTATCCCAGTAGCCCTGACTTTAACCCAGCATTTGCAGTTCTGCTGTCTCCCAGGGGCTTTGATAGTTTCCCAAAACACAGTACATTTATTTGGGACAAAAGCATTAGAGAGAAAACATATCAAAACAATGTACATGCATGCTAAGCTTTCCAGGTATTACCCATAATTCATATGGGATCCTAGTAGGTCTGCACCCAAGTTTGCAGTGTTGTAGCTGTGCTGGTCCCAGGATATTAGCGAGGCAAGCTGAGTGAGGCAATATCTTTTATTGGACCAACTTCTGTTGGTGAAAGAGACAAGCTTTCAAGCTACACAAAGGTTTCCTTCAGGTGAATGCTTCTCTTTTTCACCAACAGAAGTTGGCCCAATAAAAGATATTACCTCACCCACCTTGTACACAGGTTTGTCAGTTATTACTTCCAGAAGGTATCACTCCCTGAGTCCGCTCAGGTTGACTCATTCTACAGTTTGGAGACTTTGTTTGCTGGACCTCTTGTATCCTAGCAAGGAGTACTGCAGAACAGGATCTGGGGGTCATAGTGGATCACAAGCTAAATATGAGTCAACAGTCTAACACTGTTGCAAAAAAAGCAAACATCCTTCAGGGATGTATTAGTAGGAGTGTTGTAAGCAAGACACAAGTAATAATTCTTCCGCTCTACTCCTCACTGATTAGGCCTCAACTGGAGTATTGTGTCCAGTTCTGGGCACCACATTTCAGGAAAGATGTGGACAAATTGGAGAAAGTCCAGAGAAGAGCAACAAAAATGATTAAATGTCTAGAAAACATGACCTATGAGAGAAGATTGAAAAAAATGAGTTTGTTTAGTCAGGAGAAGAGAAGACTGAGAGGGGACATAACAGTTTTCAAGTACATAAAAGGTTGTTACAGGGTGAAGGGAGAAAAATTATTCTCCTTAACATCTGAGGATAGAACAAGAAGCAATGGCCTTAAATTAGATTGGACATTAGGAAAAACTTCCTAACTGTCAGGGTGGTTAAGCACTGGAATAAATTGCCGAGGGAGGTTGTGGAATCTCCATCATTACAGATTTTTAAGAGCAGGTTAGACAAACACCTTTAAGAGATGGTCTAGATAAACTTAGTCCTGCCATGAGAGCAGAGAACTGGACTAGATGTCCAAGGTCCCTTCCAGTCCTATTATTCTATGATCTCATGATTAATAGTGATTAATTTTTAAAATCATTTGATTGCCCTAATTACAATGCACATATTCCCCCTCAGAACTGGCACTAAGTAGCATCTTTGTTGACAAACTCAACAGAGAGGCCAAGACCTGAACCAGAGTGGGTTTTGAATTACTTGTTAGAGGTAGAGTTTGGCAGATCAATAAGGGGCATTGTACTGCTGCTGCCTGCGATGTACTGGTTCTCTGGATAAAAAGGACTTGTTTGTACTTCTAAGTATATATATTTGCAGTTCTTGCTGTGACCATGCAATAGAAGATTGTTAGAAGGTTTTGTTAAGGTTTTCTATTCTTTAAAAAATATTATTATTTATTCATCAGATGGATGAGTACTGATTTCTTCAGTTAGATGCACTCCTGCTGTTAGCAGCTCTAACCCTTTCCTGAGAATTTTTTTGACGTTTTACTGAGGCCATGTCTACACTTACCAGGAATTGAGGCTGCTGCGATCGATGCAGCGGGGGTCAACAGCGGGTCTAGTGAAGACCTGCTAAATCAAACCCAGAGCACTTTCCGGTTGACTCCGGTACTCCATTGGAACAAGAAGATTAAGGTAAGTCGATGGGAGAGTGTCTCCCATCGACTCAGTGCGGTGTAGGCACTGCAGTAAGTTGACCTAAGCTATGTTGACTCCAGCTACCTTTTCACGTAGCTGGAATAGCGTAAATTAGGTAGACTTACCACAGTAGTATAAACTAGGCCTGAAATGAGGAGAAATTCAGATGCCAGAACTGAATCAAAATTTCCTAAATCTCTCATGCATTGTTGATCACAAGCGTCCAAAAAAGAAATAACTATTCCTGCTCGATTCAGTACACTTGTGTGGCCAAATTCTGCTTTTAACCTGTGGCTTTAGGGGCGGGGGGGGGGGAGAGGGAGAGAGGAAGAGCTGCCTGGAAAATATTTTTGTTGAAAAGACAGCATCATCAAGTTTATTTGTTGTTGAAATTTTTAGACTCTCGAAATTTTAGAAATATTTTAATTTTATTTGTGGGGAAAATCCCCATGTCCTCACTTTAAAAAAATGATTTGGAAAGGGTGAAAAATGTTTGTTTTAAGAAACAGAATTTCCCCCCCCCAACATTGTCTCACTTTTTAAATTTCCTCCCTCATACTTTTCCATTGGAATAAAGAGGCATGTGAGAGTGTATGTGGAAAATGAGAAATTCCAAGAAAAAGTTGTTGTTTTGAAAATTTTTGGTGTAAAATGAAAATTGTGAAAAACAGTGAAATAAAAGAAAAATGTTTCATACAACAGGTGTGTTCTTTTCTTTGAGGGGCTCTACTGATGTGTTTCCGCTGCTAGGTGTTGGGTGAGAGAAGGGAAGAATCCAGGAGTTCGTGCAGGAGTCACACTCCTCATGTTTTGTTTAGTACAGCACCTCAGGGCTGAGTAGTATGTGGGCTTTGTGAGGCTACTATAGGTAAAATAGACATGCCCAGACTGGACTATAATGGACGTGACTTATAGATGGTATTACTCTTGATTCAGCAAGCAGAAATTCTTCATCATCACTTTGTGCATGGGAGGAAAGGAGGTTATTTCCATTCTATTCCCCTTTTTGCTAAAATAGTCATAAGTACCTATCCCCAGATAGCTATGTCCTTCAGTTTTATTGATCATCTTTCCCTTTCATATTGCTGTCTTCTTACCCTGCAGTATCTTGGTACCCTTTTCCCCTCTCATGTTGTAGGCCTGAGACCTAATCAATGCTCCCCCCCCCCCCCCCTATATAACAGCCTTGAGCGAAACTCAGGGAGTTCACTACTAAAATTGGAAAAAAAGGAATGTTCTGCTGCTGATATTGCACCCCCACCTCAGGAATGTCCCTAACAAGAGTTATAACAACCAATGTTGTAAAGATGCTGGGAAATTAGAGAGGGTACAGAAAGAGACTCAACAAATGGTAAAATAAACTCTGACCAGTGTTTTATGCTGACGATCTGGACAAATAAAGAAGGTCACAACTAAGTTACAATTTGGGCATGAAAGATAATATGTAGAAAACTTGGGCAGGAAGGAGGACACATAGGTGCCAGTGTGTAATTGATTAAAAATTTTGTATAATGTGATAGGTTTAGTAAATTTGAAGGAGGTAGCTAGTTTTACCTATATAATATAAATGAAAAACAATGCTCTTTGGGAACTATTTCCAGACTGCAGTGAAACATCAAGCTGCTAGAACTCTGACCCCTCTGCACGACCGTGATGTGCAGAGGCTTCGCCGGTAACCCCTGATGAATGAATCCTGAGTGGTCACCGGGTGAAATTTGTCTGTATATTGGAAGAGGTGAGCATAAGAGATTTGCTTGGTATATGTATTCTGTGTGTGTTGCTAATACACAGCTGTGCTCTAAACATCTATTTAAGGCTCTTTTACTGGGAAAAGGTTTCGCAGACCCATAGAGCCCTGAGCCCAGAGGGAAAGGGCAGGTACTTAAATTGACCAGGCTTATTCCTGAGTCCCATGGGTAAGGATAGCTGCCTTACACCCTGAGCCCTCGAAGGGTGGGGGTGCCTAAATTGATTGGGTCACGCCTTGAGCCCTTGGTAGGGTATAGGCAGGGTGCCTTAAATTGAGCAGGTAACAGTGTTGCTTCTCCTTCCCTTGAACCATTTCCAATTTAAAAATCTCTCTCTCCTCTCACACCAATTAATAAATGGCAAAGGTATTACGTTGTACTGCATGTGTGCAAATTAATACTGCTAACATCTTCCCATTTTCCTACTAATTACTATGGGAGGATGAAAGGAGGCATTTTAGTTAATGAACAGTTGTAGAGCACTTTGAACATGATGCAACACACTATAGAAGTGTGACGTACATCTTGCTGTCCATGTTCCTGAAGTATTAAGTCTATCATTGTTTGGATTCCTCTTTTCCATTGTGGCTTGGACCTTTCATTTACTTCTTATATTTTGGTCATATTAAGTGATAAAATGAAAATATTAAGAATATGGAAAGGCTGTCATTCATATTTCACTGAAATTGTATGGAAAGAAGACAATGGGACTGATTCACTCTTACATTATTCCAGTTTGACACCAGTGTAATTCTATGGATCTCAATGGACAACAGTAGTGAATCAGCCCTACTGCATAACAACTAGTAAATAGAAAAATGCAGGTTTTTATACGTCAGCAGTCTTGGACTCAGAAACCAAGAACGGCCAGTTTCTTTGTTGGTCCATAAGAGTTTTAATGTGTTTTAAATGATTGGGCTGAATCCTCACCTGATATACAATGATGTAGTTCCATTCAAGTCAAAAGCTAGGTCAGTTTACACCAGATGAGGATAAAGGGTTTTGGGGTGCTCAGCTGGAGACACCTTACTGTGGTCTGGCTTTCAGAAAGTACTGAGCACTTGTCCTATGAAAGTCAGGCTCCCATAAGGCATCTTAAATTGGGCATCCAAAATCACGAGTTACTTTTGGATATTGTGTGGGAAATATTATAGTTCTCATAGTCACAAAATATATTCATATTCTTCCCTGGATTTGTGATACTCTATGTAGCATATCACCTCTGAGAGTAAACTTATTCCCTTGGCATGTTTTTAGTCCCTAATTATAAAAACACTGAATTCCATAAAACGCCTACTTAGTCATGTAATCTGCCTCTGATTAGCTCTGAATTTTGTTTCCCTCTTCCATTGCATTGACTAGACCTCCTTCCCCATGACCTGAGTGCACATTTCTTATTTCAGGCCAGTGAGGTAGAAAGTAAACAAAGTGCTGTGAGATCCTAAAACTTACCACTGTGGGAGTCTCTTTCTAACATTTCATTATTCAGATCTCACTATACTTCTCTTGTTTCTTCCCTTGAGTACACAGTAATTTCGCTTTCAATTTTTTCCATTTTCAACACTGCTCTTCCGTCTACTGCTTTATCCAGCTGGCTTCTACCCCAACACTAGCATGCACTGTACCTTTCATTCAGTAAAACACTGTAGGTATGAGGTATGGATTATTTCCACGGACTATGCTCTTTTCAAGATTCTTGTATGACAAATATATTGAGGTCTGATTAGAGCAACACTGAAACCTTTTTAGAAAATATTTTGGGGGGCACTCTCAGTGGAAATAATGAAGTCAAGTTGTCACAATAAAATGCCCCCACCCCACCCATGGGGTCCCCTGGGTCAGCACCAGCGTTGTATATTGCTAACGCCTTTATATGCATTGGAAGGTATCTTGGGAAGGGTTGAAGGTGTGAGTGTGGAGTGGAAGATTCCTTTGAAAGTTACAAGAGACCGAAGGGGGAGGAAGAGAGAAAGGAACGGGTTAACTCGATGATCCAGCTAGGCCCAAAGATAGGGAACGAAACTGCACCCCAAGGCCAGCACACACAAACAAGCTCTCTGCTGCCAAACAGCCAGAAGCCTTTAGCTCAACCCCTGCCAGCCGTGAGAAAGGAGAACTGAGCCAGACAGAACTGAAGGGGTTGCAAAACTAGTAAGATTACGAAGGTCAGTGAGTGGAAAAACAACAGTCTTGTGACCCTGAAACCGGTGTGTTTTGGGGAAACTAAAGGAGCTGTGAAAGGCCGGTTCAGACTGGTACTGAGAGCATGGGAGATGAGGGTCCCTGGACAAAAACACCCCTGGAAGAACCCAGGGCTTAAAACCCTCCCGAGAGTTGAAGCAAGTCGGAGATTTACAGTGGACCCTAGACGCCCTGTGCACAGGGCAGATCTCTTGTCTACCCTCCCCTACCTTCTTCTTACATTACACTCAGGCTTGGCCAGTCTTGAGTTGTGCATGTGTAAGTATGAAAGTGGGTTAGGACTCAGGCACTAACGCTTTCTTTTTCCCTCTGAGTGACATGGGGCGCGCCCTGCACTCACCGCTGTTATTGGTTAATAAAGCTTTAAATTTAGTCATTTGGTGTGCTCCTTCATCTCTTCCCCTAAAGATCCTGCAGCCTGAAGCCCGAGGCAGATTGGTAACATAAATCTGCCACATTTCTGGTGAAGAAGTGCGGAGGGTGGCGGCTCTGAGGAGTGCACCAACTGTTCTAACTGGCTGTACTAACGAATTGTGTCGGCATGTTCAGGAAATGAAAGGTCATGATATCGGATATCCATGATGGGTTCAAGCCTGGATGCACGGGCATTAGGTAGCGCGGACACAGGAGTCCCGCTGCCTGGTCCGCTGGTGTCATGGGAGGCTGGTGGACCTGATGCCCGAGCCACGGAAGGGGTGACAAAAAGGGACGGGACCCTATTGCCTCTTTCAAAGCGGGGGTGAGGACCTCTCCCGGCTGGGGAGGGCTCTCACCAAGGTGGGACACAATCCCTGGGGTTCCATGGTGGAGCTTCAGAAAACTGTGCAAACTTGGCAGGATTTGTTAGACATGTATGCCGAGTATAAAAGGCAGAAGGGTAAAAACTTAGGGGCAGATGTGGGATTGATATAAACTTTTGTGTTTTGTATGAGCATGGGCATGGAAAAGAGATTCATAAAGAAATATGTTCAGGTGGTATTTTCTATATGAGACCCAACTCTATATGAGACCCAACTCCAAAGGGAGCCACAATAGGTTGTGTTTTCTTTTTCAAATCTTTGTATGTTTTAAAAGCAGGAGTTGGAAGTGAAAAGTAATCAAAACTCTGGTGGAAATTGATTGTGTCCCTTTTAAGACAGAGTCTCTGAGCTGTTAATGGCTTTGGATCCAAAAGCAAGACAGAAAGTGTCCGTGTTAATGCAAATTACCTAACTGATAAAGGTAGAAGCCATTGAAACCTGGCCTGCCTATAGAAGAAACACAGGAAAATATGGGGGTAATTCCTCTGTTTTGCTTGCAAATTGCAAGAGTAATTGTAAAAGAAAGGAATATTTTAAGCAATAATCTGCCACCTCGAAAGGAGTGGAAACATGTTCGTTTTGTCTTTCAGAAAATCAGGAAAAGCTGATACCAGCTGAAGAGCAACCCAAAATACCATGAATCTACTGTCACACTAGAAATTGTGTTTTGTGTTCTCTGTTTTGTCTTGTGTTGTTTGTCTTGTTGCTAGCACTGTTGTGTATTAAAAATACTGCAGGGAAACATACTCAAGTAGTAGACACCATATTAGGAGCAGGGATTATAAATACTGTAAACCTGGAGGTAATTAAAAATAAATTAAGCTCTCTGTCCCACCTACAGGACAGCCTAATACAGAAACAAACAGAAATGAAAAACCATGCTGCTATAGCTATGAGATGTACTGAAATGCAGATACTTGCTTTGTCCACCTTGGAACACAAAATATTTTGGGTAATATCAGGAATCACTAACGTTTTGATACACTGGCTAAAGCAAAGAAAAAGATCGTTGTTTGATACTTATCAATACAAATGGATGCAGTATGTTTCTAGCATAGTAAGGCCAGACCTTTTCATTGGGAAAATTGTTGTTAAAAACGCACACCAATAAGCTCTGAAAGCAAAGATATGGAAAGTTATCCCACTCCTCATATGGCCTGGAGAGGAATGGGAGGCCCTTTGGCGAACGATAGTAATTTCTGATCTCTTGATGCAATATTGTTGTTATGACCTCCTAAACCAGACAAATGACATCCATGACAGAAGCAAGGGAGGGGTGTAATGGGATGACTAATGTGCCTCAATTTCCCCCAATAGATGTATTTTTGTTGTTTTCCTTTCCCTTTTGCTTTGTTAACAGAACAGGCAGTAATAGTGAGAGCCCAGGGACACCCCAAACAGGAGTGGTGGGACTGCTCTTGCTGCTTCAGGCGTGAAGAATCCTTTATTGTGATACAATGTATGTTTGGTGGCATATTTTTATGGGAATCTTGGGTTTCTGACGCTTTTGTCCTCCTTTGTTAATTTTACCATGATCCAAAACTGGCTATAGTGGAAGAAAAGGTTTATTATCCATTGGCGGGGGGGGGGGGGGGGGGGGGGGCGGGGAATTGTGGCACATCATCCTGGGAATGTGGCACCATGTATTACCTGGGCGTTTTCCCAGGGGTGGCCCCCTGCCGAGAGCCCCAGGTCCCCTGGCCCTGCATATCCCTCCCCAATTGCGTCCCAGATGGGGTTAACCCAGAAGAACTCCATACCCCACGAGACAGCACCGCCCAGGACAACATTGCATCCCATCTCCATCTAAACCCCCTGCAAAGAGTTTGTTTCCACCAGTCTTTAGAGGAGAAAGATCTCTATTTGTACTGCCAAAACTTTTGGTTCCACTGGGAAGGAGAAACCTGGGAGCAATGGCTCGAGTGGACCACTGATGAGAAGGTAAATGAGGAGGTTTTCAACATTACAGAAGAGTTCAACATGCCATCAGAGTCAGTGCTTCACATTGACAGCTGGAATCAGGATGTGGTTGTGGTATTGGTACCCGGACAGTGTAGGGTTTAACCCAGTCCCTGTAGTTCCAAATGTTGGTATATTACTTATATCACCCACTCATCCACACACACATCCCACCAGTGTGGGGAGGTAAATATTACGTTTCCCGAACAATTTCCAGCATCCCTTCTAAATTGTAGCCTCCTTTGCTTAAACCCCAGTCTTCAGGGAATCGTCTTAGGAAAGCACCTCCATGTCTTCTTCCCCACCAGCGGTGGTGGAAAATTTTACCAGCCACCAAATGGGAGGCAGATACTCAATGCTGGATCCTCCTCAGTGCTACCTTGGGGGCTTTAGACATTCCTTGCCTCTGAAGCATTTCAGATCCCAGCCTTCCTTCCCAATTGTACCAGGAGGGCTGTCATAACTATAAAGGGAAGGGTAACAGCTGTCCTGTGTACAGTACTATAAAATCCCTCCTGGCCAGAGACTCCAAAATCCTTTTCCCTGTAAAGGGTTAAGAAGCTCAGGTAACCTGGCTGGCATCTGACCAAAGGACCAATAAGGGGACAAGATACTTTCAAATCTTGGGGGCAGGGGGAAGGCTTTTGTTTGTGCTCTTTGTTTTGGGAGTGCGTTCGCTCTCGGGACTGAGAGGGACCAGACATCAATCCAGGTTCTCCACATCTTTCTAAACAAGTCTCTCCTATTTCAAACTTGTAAGTAAATAGCCAGGCAAGGCGTGTTAGTTTTCCTTTGTTTTCTCAACTTGTAAATGTACCTTTTACTAGAGTGTTTCATCTTTGTTTACTGTACTTTGAACCTAAGACTAGAGGGGAGTCCTCTGAGCTCTTTAAGTTTGATTACCCTGTAAGGTTAATTTCCATACTGATTTTACAGAGATGATTTTTACCTTTTTCTCTAATTAAAAGCCTTCTTTTTAAGAACCTGATTGATTTCTCCTTGTTTTAAGATCCAAGGAGTTTGGATCTTGATTCACCAGGGAATTGGTGAAGGTTTCCTCAAAGCTTCCCAGGCATGGGAATTCTTGGGATGGTGGCAGCGGACCAGAGCTAAGCTGGTAGTTAAGCTTAGAAGTTTTCATGCAGGCCCCTACATTTGTACCCTAAAGTTCAAAGTGGGGATACAGCCCTGACAGGGGCCAACCTCCAACTTGTGCTCCTTACGCAGGCATTGTCCTCCCAGAAAAAGCAGACCTTGGTGAGCTCCTTGTGGGATGGGGCCAATTCGGCAGCTAGCATTTGGAATATTCAGCAAGGGGCCATGAGAGACGAGTGGTTGGGACAGTTGGAAAAGGCCATGGGGCTGGTCACATGTGCAGATCTCACCCACCTTACAGTGACAACTTCCGCCCTCAAACATACTGCTGAATTGGCCCTCCACACGCGAGACGCCTTGCAGGGACTGATTGAGGCCAACTAGCTTGGGATTCTGTGTGCTCCCAGCACCAACAATATTTGACCCAGCAAGTCTGTAGCATCTAGGAGGATGTGCTCCATGGAGCATGGCCCAGGGAAATCCATTTCCACTCAGGGATTCCCAGGGAGTGTTGGCCTTTTCACTTTTCCTGGAAGTGAACTAACTGAAAGTGCACAGGCATGGCCTGCACCTTCATGGCCTTTGGCCCATGAAAGGAGTGTGGGCCACTGCCTCTGGGTGGTCCATCGCGACGTGGGAAGTGTCTCCCCACCCCATGACATGGCTAAGAGGTATGTGCTGACTGCATCCCCTGACTATCACCACATATGGATTTAAGAGGGCTACACCTGGCAGCTATGGCCTATGGAGCTCCCTCAAATAATGTGTAAAGAAAGGGAACTGCCAGGGCGCTTTTATGAGGTGGGTAAACACATCTGCTGAGAAGGAGAGGCATCGGGATACACCTCCACTAAAATACATTTCTTTACCAATACCTCTGCGTGTGTTTGGAGGACCACTACCCCAGGGTACCCCTCAACTTGCTGTTACAATCTCAAGCGCAAAATTTGTCAGTGCATTGGCCTGCTCTTATTCAAAGTATTGTAAATATTTCTAACTATATTGTGTTTAATTTTTCATGGATTACGCCCAATGTTTTTCTTCCATTATCGCACACCTGGGAGCAATTTACCCTGTTCCAAACAGATGCCTCCTCCTTTACAATGTTGCAGCACACATTCAACCTGGAGAAAGCTGCCTTTGCCACAGCCATTCAGGTGGGGCATCTATGTCAACAAGGGGATATGTTATGCTATGTTACTAATGAAGCCAGAAGCCATCACTGGCTTGTGTATGCAATTGTTGCTGCCCTACTAATTTTGTTTTTGCTATATTGCTGTTTATGTAGGAGGCCAATGGTGACACTAGCCACAGTGTCAGAGGGAGGGTGGAAACCTCAGTGGTGACCCCTTACAACGGGGTGTTGATTTGGGGTCAAGGGGGGGACTGTCACAATAAATGGCCCCCCTATGGGGTCCCCTGGGTCAGCACCAGCGTTGTATATTGCTAATGCCTTTATATGCATTGGAAGGTATCTTGGGAAGAGTTGAAGGTGTGAGTGTGGAGTGGAAGATTTCCTTTGAAGGTTACAAGAGGCTGAAGGGGGAGGAAGAGAGAAAGGAACGGGTTAACTCGATGATCCAGCTAGGCCCAAAGATAGGGAATGAAACTGCACCCCAAGGCCAGCACACACAAACAAGCTCTCTGCTGCCAAACAGCCAGAAGCCTGTAGCTCAACCCTGGCCAGCTGTGAGAAAGGAGAACTGAGCAAGACAGAACTGAAGGGGTTGCAAAACTAGTAAGATTACAAAGGTCAGTGAGTGGAAAAACAAACAGTCTCATGACCCTGAAACAAGTGTGTTTTGGGGAAACTAAGGGAGCCATGGAAAGCCAGTTCAGACTGGTACCAAGAGCACGGGGGACGAGGGTCTCTGGACGAAAACACCCCTGGAAGAACCCAGGGCTTAAAACCCTCCCATGAGCTGAAGCAAGTCGGAGATTTACAGCGGACCCTAGACGACCTGTGCACGGGGCAGAACTCTTCTCCCCTCCCCCCCCCCCTTCTTCTTACATTACACCCAGGCTTGGGTTGTACATGAGTAAGTATGAAAATGGGTTAGGGCTCTGGCACTATCGCTTTCTTCCTCCCTCTGAGTGACGTGGGGCGCGCGCTGCACTCACTGCTGTTATTTGATTAATAAAGCTTTAAACTTAGTCACTTGGTGTGCTCCTTCATCTCTTCCCCTAAAGATCTTGCAGCCTCAGCCTGATCACCTGAAGCCCCAAGAAGATAGATCTGTCACAAAGAGATTCTCCCTATGTTACCAATCTGATACCATACAGACATATAAAGACAACAATAAAGGTTTCTGAAATGAAGTAGGTGAATTCCTTTTGGGCTATTCTGAAGAACCAGATGAATCATCCTACTGTGTGACCACGTGTACCCCTGATATATGCAATTACATGGCTTGAATTACAGAACAATGTTACTGAACCAAGCGTAGCGCTCTATTAATATACTGAAGTGTCAAGATTTACATCCAGATATGACTTACCCTTTGTGTATGATCACAGACCCTTCTCAACCTTCTTCATCTCATTGTGGCTCTATCTGTCCTCCTTGAGCATCTTGTCCAAGAAGGCATTTCTTCTCTGCTGATTCTTTTTTCATTTCTGGAATCAGCTGTAGAAATTTCTTTTGGACCTATCAGGTAATTGCCAAAAGGCTGAATTCTGTCTTCTGTCTCTAGAATGTCTCCTTGTTTGCTTGAGCCTAGATCACCAGCTCATTCTCTGATCATTCTGTCTGCTTTCATTGGCTCTCTCAGGTTCTGGCTACAACATAACTTATTAGTCATTACTTCAAGACTGAAATCCTTCCTTCTGGATTTAAAAAAAAAAAAAAGTAGTTCTGTTTTGTCCATGGTGGTTACTTTGCTATCTCAGCCCCTAACTTTGTTGCTTTTAAGACCAGAATGTTTGCCCCCTCCCCATTTTTTACCCTTTTATGCTTTTATTACATTTCCCTTGACAGTAATTTCACTTGTTGCAACTGCTATCTCCATTTCCAGTATTCATCTTTCCTAGATTTTGAATGTCATATTTTAAGTATTTTAGTTGGAGTCTTTCAGTTTCTCAGTGGTCTCTACCAGCAGATCCACATAGTAGCCTCCCTGACGTGTTTAATGCTTTTGGCTCAAGAATCAGTACTGCTGTGGCACTGACAGGTAAAAGTGATGAGAGGGACTGGCAATAAGTTTAGTTGCTCCCAGAATGACTCAGTGAACTGGATGTATGTTTTAATGACTGAGACTCAATACTGTCCTCAGGAATATGATTACAAAAAACAACTATATTTATATAGTTATTCCTCGGTTAAGAGAAGGTGTTCCAACACATTAAAATATAACAAACCCACCTCTTCTGCTGCTCCATGTTCTTCAAGATTGGCCAAGCTGGCATGGACTTATTCTTTGCGTATGGTCACAGAACCTGACTCTTCTCAACCGTCTTCATCTTTCTGTGGCTTTCTCTGTCGTTCTTTAGCAGCTTGTCCAAGAAGTTGTTTCTTCTCTGTTGGTTTGACTTCTGGCTCTGCAATAGCTCCTTTTTCATTTCTGGAGTTGGCTGTAGAAATTTCTTTTAAGCCCTTTCGTTTGGAGCTCCCCTACCAGCACTGAGGAGTGCCCTATGACTGGCTCTCCATACATCCTACTCTGCATCTCCTGCACAGGGCCTGTGGGGGCTACTGCCAACCTGGGTTGATACTAACTATCACAAAGCCTCCTGCTATCTGGAGGAAGAGGGATATGCAGACTGGAGGGGGGGGAATCTCTGTTTACTGAAAACAGGTGCTTGTGGATGAAGGAGAGATGGATGTCTCTGCTGTTTCCATTTTCCAATAGCCCTTCCCAGAGAAATTGTATGTTCTGACTGATGAGCTCATGTTGCCACCTGAACTGCTCTACTGTATTGTGCTCCAGGGAAGAGGGGAGCATTCAGTCCCTCAGTTTTCTCTGGTGTTACTCAGCCGGGGAGAACCCACTCTCCATATCTTGAGGAAGGCACTCCCCAATGATCTCCCAGTTGCAATATTTGTGAGTGGAGCAGAGATTTTCTCTCTCATGGCAAGGATCATGTTGGGGTGGCTGCAAAGGTGCTCTGAGGTGACTGCTCAGGGGGCAGTTGTCCCTTCCTCATCCTTCCATCAGGATTTCACTAGTGTTCCAAGTCCACTCAGCACTTGGGTCAGGGTTGGGTCACTGGGTCTCTCTCTCTCTTTTTTTTTTTAAGCTCATCTCTTCAATTTGTTTTTCAGTGAGCCATCACCACATTCCAGCACTAGATTCTGAAGTCTTCTTAGATTAGCTTTAACCCAACGTGTATCTTTTGTTTTAGTTCCTAACACCCAAGCAATTCTATGAAATGTAAAGTAAAAGTTTGTCTTTGGAAGAGCAGATAAAATGTGCTTTAATGTCAGGCAATAGCCCAATGCAACATTTAGAGAGAGAGTGAGTTTCATCCTCAGGTCAGCTTGCATACAACTTTCATGTGCATTCTAAGCCATAACTTCTTCTGGGTAAATGTTTTTATAGCTGTATCTAAATTACAGAGCCACCTGTGTCAAACCCATTTGTGATAATTTGAGACACTACAATCTACTGGTGTTTCCTATTCAACTCAGTGAGTAAGCAATGGAAAACATGGTGGCAAATGGTCAGGTATGTATAAGTATGGAAGCTTTGTCTTTTCCCTTAAATTTAGTTCATGTTAGAGGAATAGCAAGTTAAAGCTATGATCTCTTCAAACCCTCATAAGGAAGTGTGGATAGGAAAGTTGTGTTACCAATGGAGTTTACATTAAGCATATATGCATTGATTGTTTAGTAACAAAAAAATGAAAATAAATGAACATTAAAAGTGTGTGTGGGAAGGATTTCACACACCATTAAATAATTTTAAATTAATTATTAATAAAATAAAGACTAAAACTGGGTGACATTCTTTTGGACAGGCACAAATGTAGATTCATCAACACTGTTATTTCACGAATTTGTGATGTTTTCAACAAATTGTTTCAGACAAACAAAAGTCCAGAAAAACTAAAACATTTTGTTTCACCATTTTAAGTGAAATATTTTTGCTTTTTCAATTCAAATGACTTTTTATTTTGAAATTTCCTTCAGTATTATGAAAAACAATTAAAAAAATATTGAATGCTCAAACCTGAAATGGAACATTTCATTTTGGGTCAAGGGTGATCTAAAATTAATTTGTTAGTACTTTTTGATTTGCTAAAAATTTTGAAACAATTCACATTCAACTTGACCCAAAATGATTTCT
This sequence comes from Trachemys scripta elegans, assembly GCF_013100865.1. Classification (NCBI taxonomy): domain Eukaryota; kingdom Metazoa; phylum Chordata; order Testudines; family Emydidae; genus Trachemys; species Trachemys scripta. Next base: position 219,999,241 of record NC_048298.1, read on the forward strand.
TTAATCTAATTTTTTGATCTCACAGTGAACCAAAAAAATTCATTATTCACATGATTCTAGTAAACACTCCAAATATATGAACAATAAAATAATTGTATACGTTAAGACTAAATTCTGATACTTTTGCTCATGTCAAATAGTAGCTTAGTCCATGAGTAATCCCATTGCCAACTGGATCACTCAAGGAGTAACCTAGGGTCTGTCTATACTGCTGTTGGAAGTGTGCTTCCCAGCACAGCTAGACAGACACACATTAGCTCTGCTTGAGCTATGTGCTAAAAATAGCAGTGTAGCTGGGGGTATCACGGGTGGCAGCTAGTCCAAGCTGAGTGCAAACCTGCTCAGATCCCCTGGGTACATCCTTGTTAACCCAAGCAACTGCCCAGGCTACCTCTGGCTACACTGCAGTATTTTTGGCCTGTTAGCTTGAGCAGAGCTATCACGTTTGTCTACCCTTTCTTGGAAGCATGCGCCCAGCTGCATTACAGACATAGCTTACTGTGAGTAAGGGGTTTAGAATCTGACCCTAAATTCATAAGCGTGAATGCAGTGCTCATGTATGTGAGAAACCAATAGCTCTGGATGTAGTTGCTGAACATGCGGGAAATATACAAAACTTAATCACATCTCCGTGAAGGCTCCTCAATCCTAACTCTCCGTACCGCACCTTTTGCTATTCCAGATTGATACTCTAGCACAAAGACTGCCAGCTATATTTGATAGTGTGGCACTTTCTGATGTGGATATGTATCTTGAAGAGACTATTGACTTCATTCTTCTATCACTTTATTTTTGTTGATCTGGATATTTAGCAAACCTATAGGAAGGCAAAATATAATCTAGACCTAAATAAATAAATCTCGAAACAAAATGCCTCAGACTCATTTTCTGCTGCCCTGCACTTTATGTAGTCACTTATCCCAGTGAAAAGTGAGTGCAAAAAGGATATAACATGCTATCAAATCAGAACAGTAGCCTTTCACGCCCACTGTAAAAACTAGTGTAAATGACTACACAAAATGCAGTTCAATTCTGAATCAGATTACTACATTTAGCTACTAGATACAGGTGAAAGGGTGAGATTTCATGGGCTCAGTAGCTCATCATATACAGCTTATACTCAACTGTTCACAATCTATAGTATCAGCTTGCTGTCCTGGTGCCTGGCTGAGATCAGCAGGTTGATTAGGAGGAGTTAACTGAAGCTAAACCCAAGCAAGACAGAGGTTATGCTTGTAGGCAGAGAAAAACCCTTCAAGGAGATTGCCCTCATGCTGCTCTCTTCTTTAGCTGAGTACATAAGTATACAAATCTTCAAGGCAGTCTTCAGGTTACACATCTTTCTAGACTGAGTCTGGTCTTACAAATAGCAGCCTCCATAAGAAACAATTTAGGAAGTGAAGACTTCAGCCCCTTCTTCATAGTAATGAGCTGATCTCAATCAAGCACACCTCCATTACCTCATGAAAAGGTTATTGTAATTCAAGTTTCAGAGTAGCAGCCGTGTTAGTCTGTATCCGCAAAAAGAAGAACAGGAGTACTTGTGGCACCTTAGAGACTAACAAATTTATTAGAGCATAAGCTTTCGTGGACTACAGCCCACTTCTTCGGATGCATCATACTCCTGTTCTTTTTATTGTAATTCAATTTACCTTGTGCTTGAAAGAATTAGCTCTAAAAAAGCTACAAAGCAACAATATGAGTTACCAAGAGCAAGTAAACACTATACACTGCTCAGTCTGTTAGCTCACTATAGAACATTGAGTCAAATTTTAGGTTTTATTCCTTATTGAGGCTCTGAATGGACAGATTTTAGGTACCATCTAACCCTCCAGAACCTTAATAGCCCTGCTCCTTAGGGGAACGGTGTCACAAGGATGAAGCTAGTGTGCAGGAGACAGAGCTTTCGAGATGGCTGGTATGAGACTGTGAAATTCACTACTGCAGGAAATTGAAATGACCACAAACAAACCTCGCCGTTTTTCCAAATGCAAAACTCACTTTTGACCTTGTTTTGCCAGATGGCAGCACAAAGTGTATCAATTTTACTTAAAACAAACGCTTTTTCAAAACCAAAGCATGCAACTTTTCCTCCTGGGAGTGAGGGCCAGAGAGAAAACTTTAGCTGAATGACATTAGTGCTTTTGGTAACATTTTCAAAAACTTCTGTGTGATTTAGAAGCCCAGATCCCAATCACTTTCAGTGAGGTTTAGGCCCCTTTTGAAAAAGTTCTAAGTCAGTTAGGTGCTTTTGAATTTTTTTTACCTTTGTGTTTTTACTTGTGAGTGTGTGTGTGTGTGTGTGTGTGTGTGTGTGTGTGTGTGTGTGTGTGTATATATATATATATAGTAAAAATGAGGGTCAGGGTGAGTAAATGGACATTCTTGATTTTATTTTATATGTTTAGGAGCACAGAGTGATCGCCTTTTCCTTTTATTCTGGATTGCATGTCAAAGCTCTGCCCAGATAGATGCCTATATTACTGAGATATGTGAGGGGACAGCTGGGGCAGTGGAGACTTCCTGCAGAGGCTGCAGCAGCACTAAGATATCTGGAAGTAGGTTTGCCTTTTTCCTGCTCCCCCCTCTACTCCTGGGTGTGGGAAGACGGGGAGTAACTCCTCAATCCCACCCCTCCCCATGCACCCAAAATGAGAGAGGAATAGGCAGTGTGGTAGGAGCACTTGTGACCTGTCCCCCTCATCTCAGAAACAAGGAGCAGTTTGTAAGTCCAGGGAGAAATAGTTCCCAGAATCGGAAAGAGGTGTAGGGAGAAGCACTGGTGACTCTGCCCCCATTGCAATCTGGAGATGCCTTAGGAATTGATATGGGGAACAACCCTACCCCAAAAAAGATGGGTGTTTCTGAGGGAGAGGGATGGCACCAGGAGGAACACACTGCAATGACCCCAATGGCCCAGTTATTAAATGCAACCCTGCAACAGCTCTACCAGGCTCCCCTCCTGCTAATCTTTGTATCAGTCTCAGATAGATTAGAGGAGACCCAGCCTGTGAGTCCCACCTATACCAACCCAGCACTCCACCTCTCCCGGCAATGCGAATAACTTGCTATGGGAAAAACCCTGGATGTCAAGGGCACATAGCTGTACAAACTGCTCTAACAGTTCTTTCCTGATACACACATTAGCTAGTATCAGCAAAGTCTAACTATCTCCCCTTTAAAACCACTTTTTTCTGATTACCATGAGAGTTAACATCCAGGTCCTCTGCTTCCATCTCAACGTCACTGGTTCAGTGGTGCACAAACATAACCACCTTCTCCAGAGCAAAACTACATTATTTTGTTCTCTAATATATAGCAAAAATAAGGGCTGTTATGGAAGGGATAAAGGAGAGACAAGAGAAAACATAGGGGGAAAATCAAATCAGTATCTTAGATGTCTGTATACTAATGCAAGAAGTATGAGGAATAAGCAGGAAGAACTAGAAATGTTAGTTAATAAACACAACTTTACATAGTTGACATCACAGAGACTTGGTGGGATAATATACATGACTGGAATATTGGTATAGAAGGATACAGCTTGCTCAGGAAAGACAGGCAAGGAAAAAGGGAGGAGGTGTTGCCCTATATATCAAAAATGTATACACTTGGACTGAGATTGAGATGGAAATAGTAGACTTGTTTAAAGTTTCTGGGTAAGGATAAAAGGGGTCAAAAACAAGGGTGATGTCATGATAGTGGTCTACTGTAGACCACCTAACCAGGAAGAAGAGGTGGGATGAGGCTTTTTTTTTAAACTAACAAAATCATCCAAAGCACATGATTTGGTGGTGATGGGGGACTTCAACTATCCAGACATCTGTTGGGAAAATAACAAAGCAGGGCACAGATTATCCAACAAGTTCTTGGACTGCATTGGAGACTTTTTTTATTTCAGAAGGTGGAGAAAGCTACTAGGGGAGAGGCTGTTCTAGATTTGATTTTGATAAATAGGGAGGAGCTGGTTGAGAATTTGGAAATGGAAGGCAGCTTGGATGAAAGTGATCATGAGATGGTATAGTTCATGATTCTAAGGAATGGTAGGATGGAGTACAGCACAATAAAGATAATGGATTTCAACAACGTAGACTTTAGCATACTCAGAGAGCTGGTACATAAGATCCCATGGGAAGCAAAGTGAAAAACAGTTCAGAAGAGTTGTCAGTTTTTCAAAGAGACATTATTAAGGGCACAAGAACAAATGATCCAACTGCATAGGAAGGCTAGGAAGTATAGCAAGAGACCACTCTGACTTATGCAGGAGAACTTTAATGATCTAAAATGCAAAATAGAGTCCTACAAAAAAAATTGAAACTAGGTCTAATTACAAAGGATGACTAAACAAATAACACAGTATGTAGGGACAAAATTAGAAAGGCCAAGGTACAAAATGAGTTTAAACTAGCTAGAGACATAAAGGGTAACAAGAAAACATTCTACAAATACATTAGAAATGTAGGCAGGCATGGACTCACCCCTGCAGCACCTCCTGCTGGTCATCTTGGGAATTAGCTCAAGAGCCTCCGGAGTGCCCTCTGCAGGCCAGGTGTCCCACCTGTCTTTGGCCCTCATGTCCCTCCCAGACCCCAGTGCCCTGGCTTCGGTGCTGCCCCCCCTGGCAGTACCCCACTCTCTCTCTGGGTCTCCCCACCCAGGGGAACTCCCACCCCCTATTCCAATTTCACCCCAGTTGTGGCTATGGCCAGTCACCATCTAGCCCTCACGCCCTGGGGCAGACTGCAGTCTATCAGCCAATCATCACCAGCAACAAGGGGTTTGGACTGGCTGCCTTTACCCACCCTCTGGCTGCCCCTGTGCAACCCCAATACCTATGTGGGCCTAGGACCAGGCCTTGCAGCGTGGGGAGTTGCTGGCCTAGGGCTTCCCAACCCTCAAGGCCTTCCCCCAGCCCTGCCTTACTCTAGGTCCCCAGGTGAGCTCCCTGCAGCCAGGCCTGTCTCTCTCTCCTGTCCTCTCTCTCCTCAACTCTACCTACCCTGGCCTTCTTATAAGGCTGAGTGGCTCAGTTTGGGGCGTGGCCCCAGCTGCAGCCACTTCCCCAATCAGCCAGGGTTTTGCCCCTTTACCCAGCCCCAGCCCTCTGCAGGGCTTTTCCAACCCCTTCAGGGCTGGAGCAGGCGTTAACCCCGCTACAAGAAGCAAAAGGAAAACCAAGGACCCTGGTTGGCCTGTTACTCAATGAGTAGGGAAAAACAATAACAGAAAATGTGGAAATGGCATATGTGCTAAATAACTTTTTTGTTTAAATTTTCACCAAAATATTTAGTGGCAATTGGACTTGTAACTTAATGAATGCCAGTGAAAATGAAGTAGGATCAGAGGCTAAATTAGGGAAAGAACAAGTTAAAAATTATTTAGATAAGATAGATGTCTTCAAGTCACCTGGGCCTGATGAAATACTTCCTAAAGTATTCAGGAGGCTGACTGAGGAGATATCTGAGCCAATAGAGATTATCTTTGAAAAGTCATGGAAAATGGGAGAGATTCCAGAGGACTGGAAAAGGGAAAATATAGTGCCAATCTATAGAAAGGGGAATAAGGACAACCCAGGGAATTACAACCAGTCAGCTTAATTTCAGTACCAGGAAAGATAATGGAACAAATAATTAAACAATCAGTTTGCAAACACCTAAAAGATAACACAGCTCTACAGCCAAAATGCTTCTGAAATAAATGTAGTCAAACTTTACTAATTCTGGGTCACTGAAAATGATGCTTAAAATTGTTGATTGGCTCTAGTTTTCAAGATATGCTATTGGGTCAGTATATACGACCCTTGACTTGGGAATGGCGGAGGATAAGTGAGTCATAAAAGGAAGGGATCTCAATTTAAACCAGAAATGACTAAAATACATCTTTGACTGGATCTATGAATAAATCTATGACTGGGTTTGGACAGTACTTGCTTTTTAGGCAAAACCATGAATGATGCAATCTGAAGCTGGTATTGCGTCATACATGATATGAATTGCATTATTTTATTCCTAGAAGTCATGGATGATGCAATCATAACAAAGATTACATCACTCTGCTGAACAAATTGCCCTATATCAGCTCTAGAAATCATACAGTGTCATGCTCTCTTATTTGTCAGTGTTTGATTTTGCAAAGGGACACATTTCTGTTTCGCCAAAGTGAGCAGAGATGCCTCGTACTTGTGTGAACAGTGCAGATAACTTCTGCTATGTTTGTGGTGAAGTGACTTTTGCATCACAAAAGCGCAGTATAACCACTATGGTTAAGAAAGCCTATCACCTTTATTTTGGCTGCAAAATTGGAGATCAGGACAAGAGGTGGGCCCCACACATATGCTGCAACACTTGGGCAACAAATCTTCGCCAGTGGTTGAACAGGAAAAGGAAATCTATGCCTTTTGCAGTGCCGATGATTTGGAGAGCGCCAACAGATCATACCAGCAATTGTTACTTCTGCATGGTGCCTCCAGTTGGGAAAGGTGTGTCAAAGAAGAAAAAGTGGACTGTGCATTATCCAAACATTCCATCAGCTATACGCCCAGTACCCCACGGAGAAGGAATGCCAGTTCCTGATGCACCAGAATCATTCTCACTTGAGTCAGACGAGGAAGAGGAAGAGGATGAAACTTCTGGTCCTGAACCATCAATGTCACAGGACCCACATTTTCTCCCATCCTCCTCCTCTGAACCACACCTCATAACACAAGGTGAACTGAATGACCTTGTCAGGGATTTGGAACTACCCAAGAGTAAAGCAGAGCTGTTGGGCTCCAGACTACAGCAGTGGAATCTCCTGGCAGGTGATGTTAGGGTTTCCATGTTCCGTGACCGTCAAAAGGATCTCGTCCCATTATTCTTCATGGAAGGTGATCTTGTAGCCTGCAACAACATCGATGGTGTGATGGCAGCCCTCAACATCGTTCACAATCCAGATGAGTGGAGATTGTTCATTGATTCATCGAAGACGAGTCTTAAAGCTGTTTTACTGCATAATGGCAATGTTTTGCCATCAATTCCAGTTGGTCATGCAGTCCATATGAAGGAAACCTATGACAACATGAAACAACTTTTGAGGTGCATAAACTATGACCAACATCAGTGGCAGCTTTGTGGCGATTTGAAGGTTGTTGCTCTCTTGCTTGGTCTGCAGACTGGATACACAAAGTACTGCTGTTTTCTCTGAGAATGGGATAGTTGTGCGAGAGATTCCCACTACATCAAGAAAGATTGGCCACTCCGACAGTCATTGGAGCCTGGGAGGAAAAGTGTTCAGCATCCACTACTTGTTGAATCAAGGAAGATTTTGTTACCACCCTTACACATCAAGCTCGGTCTGTTGAAGAACTTGTCAAGGCCATTGACAAAACACAAGCAGCTTTCAAGTACCTCTGTGGAAAATTTCCAAGGTTAGGTCAAGCTAAGATAAAGGAAGGTATCTTTGTTGGTCCTCAGATTTGAGATGATGCACTTGACCATGCACTGCATGGCAAGGAAAAGACGGCATGGAAAGCCTTCCAGTTTGTGGCAATAAATTTTTTTTATTTTTTGCACTCTCATCTAGATTTTTTTCCACCGAACTGCGGAGCAGTGAGCGACGAGCACAGAGAGCGATTTCACCAGGACATTGCAACAATGGAGAAATGCTATCAGGGTAAATGAAGCCCATCAGTGTTTGCAGACTATTGCTGGACAGTGACAAGAGATGCTCCATTTAATGAATACAAGAGACAAGTCAAGAAGCGTCGAGTAGACACTGAATAGGACTAAACTATGTACATAATAGTTTTTTGCCTTTTGTTTCATAATAAATTTTATTTATCTTTTGCTGATTTTTAAAGTGTTACATAAATAGGACAGGTGAAATATTATCATGTAAAGCAACCATAAACACATGAAAAGACCTAGGTTTACAATTTATGATTAAAACTCTACTATCTACACAATATACATAGACATAAAATGTAAAAAAAACCTTAAATATCTTAGAAACAGTAGCCAATCAGTTGTTTTAATTGTCATATTTGAATTCAGCACATCAAAATACATAATAAATAGCACATTTTATCTCTGAAGCAGATGACATTTCAAAAATTGTAGACCAGTGTTATAAGGTGATAAGTAACAGCATGGATTTGTCAAGAACAAATCATGTCAAACCAACCGAATAGCTTTCCTTGACAGGGGAACAAGTCTTTTGGTTAGGGGGAAAGTGGTAGATGTGGTACATCTTGACTTTAGTAAGACTTTTGAGACTGTCTCGCATGACCTCATAAACAAACATTGGATGTTATTCATGTAGCTGGAGTAGTGTAACTTAGGTCCATTTACCGTTGTAGTTTAGACAAGGCCTGCATCTTTACTTTCCCATTTTCCAAGGAGATATGCAGATATTTCCCCATCCTTGATTAAAAGGATCATAAAATCACAGTTACTTACCCTTCTGAGTTCTACTCAGTATTCTGCAAATTAAAAGTGGTAAGGAACTTATTAATAAGAGGTAAGTTTATTATTAGAGGGCAATAAATCTTCCATAATGATAAAACATTACAGAGTGAGATTCACAGGACTCAAGTAGCTGGTGCAAGGAGTACATAGTATATATTTACATCATAAAGCCAATAGAAGTGGCCTGATTCTAAGAAGTACTCTGCTAACCCCATTGACTTCAAGTGGGGTTGCAGAGTGCTCCACACCTCTGAAAATCAGCCACTTAGGATCAGCAGCCAGGTCTGGAAATTTTGGCCATTATTTCAGAAATTTACTCCTTTGTCAACTCTTACCTGTGTATGTGGCATTTAGCGAAGCACCATCTTCAAATGATTTTGTTTTGTTTGATCATCCTGACCCTCTAACCCCTGATTGCACTAAAGGTGCTATAAAAAATGAATTTGTTCTTCTAAAAGTGTGTTTGTTCATTTAGAACCCAATTCTTCCACCTTTACTCTTGTTGTGTAATACTCCATCCCTAGATGACATTGAAATCAATGAGTATATTCACGGAAGAAGGTACTATTTAATGGGAGTAAGGGTATGTTTAAGAGTGACAGAATCTAGCCCTGCATGGATAATCTCACTGAAATCAATAAAACTATTAAGAATACTCTGGGTTAGCAAAATGAGGCCCGATGTTGTTATCTTCATCAGTTTTATTTTTTTATCAGGTATTTAATTCAATGAGTTTCAATGGATTTCCGTACTTTGGTTCTGAGGATCGGAAATGTCTCATTTTACTTGATGCATTGACATGTCTTTGATTAAATGTGCTCCATGATATTTTGCAGAAATACATTTGACTCTCTGCACTTTCCATTGGTATTAAATTTTAGTCTTACTGACAGCAGGAGTAGCTGCTGTATGCAGAATATTTTAAAAGTCTATTTTTTTAAAGTGTCAGCATTCCTTTAGTACAAAGAGACTTTCCTGACCTACTCAAATACAAATGGAAAAAAAAAATTGATGCCAAACCACACAGCAAGCTAATGCGCCATTGTGGTAAGGAAAAGGGAACAGAATGGTCCTTTTTCACATTTATTGCTATTTCTTTGAAACTCTCTTGGCATTTTACAGACAATAAAAAGAGCAATGAACCTTTTTTCCTGACAGATCTGCAGTTATAGGGTGTTTGTTTGCTTTTTTAAACCAAAATTGGTCCTTTGAAAAGAGGCTATAATCACATACTTCCCTTCCATGCCACACCGGCTACTGGTCCAAACACACAATAGTGAGGGATCCATATGGGGCAGAGGTTTGCCAGTCACTGCATTTTTTTCTTAAATGCCATGCACATACTATAAAACTCTGCTTTCTGGACCTCAGGTTTCTCTGGCTAGTTTATACTGAATTTGGCAACGTTGTAAAAGGAAGTCCTTTGTTGAGGATGTACTGCATTGCAATTAAAGCAATAAGAATAGAAGTTTCCACAAGAGATCCAAGTCAGCAAAAATGGTGCACTCTAAGCAGGTGTTTTCTAACATCAAAATACCTGAAATCCTGAGTTAACAACAGATGTTCTGAAAAATCCCAGGGACATTTGAAATTTCACAAAATACTTGAAATTGGATATATTACTCAAGAGTATGAGGCTCTCAGTTTATGTCCCACCAGAGCTGTACATTCTCTTTCTCTCACACTCATAACCTTGGTTTTCATTCTACTGCACCATGTTCAATGGGTAACACCACTGCCATTTCCAATATAACCCTGTTAATTTGAACAGAGAATTCACTTTCTTTAAAAAAATAAAAATAAAAAAATCTTTTTTATGTACATTGATAATCACAGATTGTAAAACAGTTTGCCGCAACTCTAGACATAAATGCAAAAAATTTAAAAAGAGAGAACATTAGACGAGGGGGAAAAGTGACAGCACTGATCAATCAGAGCTCAGTTGTCGATGCTGCATAAATACACGATCAGCTATTTAATCTTGACAAAAAAAAAAAATCCGCTTGTAAATTAATCAATTTTTGTGCTCTTTTAAAATGAGCAAAGATAAATAGGACCAGGTCCAAGTTCAGAAGCAAATCATTGGTACTTACCTGTAGCTGGCAGAAAAAGGCATTAATGGAGTCTGCCCTATTAAGACTTAACATGAAATCTTTCTTCAGTCACAAATAAAAATGAGTTGAGTGTAACACTTGGATATTGAGGCATTTGACTTTGTTATTTCTTTCGCGTTTAGTTCTGCCCCCAAACATGCTTTTATAAATAATTGTCTGTGTGAATGCCTTCCTCTGGATTGAATCACGCAGCCAGAACAAGCCAGTGACTTTGAAACAGTGGCAGTCTCATAGATTCATAGATGCTAGGACTGAAAGGGACCGCGAGAGGTCATCGAGTCCAGTCCCCCACCTGCGATCATGGCAGGACCAAATACTGTCTAGACCATCCCTGATAGACATTTATCTAACCTACTCTTAAATATCTCTAGAGATGGAGATTCCACAAGCTCCCTAGGGAATTTATTCCAGTGTTTAACCACTCTGACAGTTAGGAACTTTTTCCTAATGTCCAACCTAAACATACCTTGCTGCAGTTTAAGCCCATTGCTTCTTGTTCTATCCTTAGAGGCTAAGGTGAACAAGTTTTCTCCCTCCTCCTTATGACACCCTTTTAGATACCTGAAAACTGCTATCATGTCCCCTCTCAGTCTTCTCTTTTCCAAACTAAACAAACGCAATTCTTTCAGCCTTCCTTCATAGGTCATGTTCTCAAGACCTTTAATCATTCTTGTTGCTCTTCTTCGAACCCTCTCCAATTTCTCCACATCTTTCTTGGAATGCGGTGCCCAGAACTGGACACAATACTCCAGTTGAGGCCTAACCAGCGCAGAGTAGAGCAGAAGAATGACTTCTTGAGTCTTGCTCACAACACACCTGTTAATGCATCCCAGAATCATGTTTGCTTTTTTTTGCAACAGCATCACACTGTTGTCTCATATTTAGCTTGTGGTCCACTATAACCCCTAGATCCCTTTCTGCCGTACTCCTTCCTAGACAGTTTCTTCCCATTCTGTATGTGTGAACCTGATTGTTCCTTCCTAAGTGGAGCACTTTGCATTTGTCTTTGTTAAACTTCATCCTGTTTAACTCAGACCATTTCTCCAATTTGTCCAGCTCATTTTGAATTATGACCCTGTCCTCCAAAGCAGTTGCAATCCCTCCCAGTTTGGTATCATCTGCAAACTTAATAAACGTACTTTCTATGCCAATATCTAAGTCATTAATGAAGATATTGAACAGAGCCGGTCCCAAAACAGACCCCTGCGGAACCCCACTCATTATACCTTTCCAGCAGGATTGGGAACCATTAATAACTGCTCTTTGAGTATGGTTATCCAGCCAGTTATGCACCCACCTTATAGTAGCCCCATCTAAATTGTATTTGCCTAGTTTATCGATAAGAATATCATGCGAGACCATATCAAATGCCTTACTAAAGTCTAGGTATACCATATCCACCGCTTCTCCCTTATCCACAATACTCGTTAACTTATCAAAGAAAGCTATCAGATTGGTTTGACACGATTTGTTCTTTACAAATCCATGCTGGCTATTCCCTATCACCTTACCACCTTCCAAGTGTTTGCAGATGATTTCCTTAATTACTTGCTCCATTATCTTCCCTGGCACAGAAGTTAAACTAACTGGTCTGTAGTTTCCTGGGTTGTTTTTATTTCCCTTTTTATAGATGGGCACTATATTTGCCCTTTTCCAGTCTTCTGGAATCTCTCCTGTCTCCCATGATTTTCCAAAGATAATAGCTAGAGGCTCAGATACCTCCTCTATTAGCTCCTTGAGTATTCTAGGATGCATTTCATCAGGTCCTGGTGACTTGCAGGCATCTAATTTTTCTAAGTGATTTTTAACTTATTCTTTTTTTATTTTCTCTTCTAAACCTACCCCCTTCCCATTAGGATTCACTATGTTAGGCATTCCTTCAGACTTCTCGGTGAAGACCGAAACAAAGAAGTCATTAAGCATCTCTTTCCAAGAAACATTTCCAAGTTTTCTGTTACTGTTTCTCCCTCTTCACTCAGCAGTGGGCCTACCCTGTCTTTGGTCTTCCTCTTGCTTCTAATGTATTGATAAAAAGTCCTCTTGTTTCCCTTTAATCCTGTAGCTATTTTGAGCTAATTTTGTGCCTTTGCCTTTCTCATCTTGCCCCTGCATTCCTGTGTTGTTTGCCTATATTCATCCTTTGTAATCTGTCCTAGTTTCCATTTTTTATATGACTCCTTTTTATTTTTTAGATAATGCAAGATCTCGTGGTTAAGCCAAGGTGGTCTTTTGCCACATTGTCTATCTTTCCTAACTAGTGGAATAGCTTGCTTTTGGGCCCTTAATAGTGTCCTTTTGAAAAACTGCCAACTCTCCTCACTTGTTTTTCCCCTCAGTCTTGATTCCCATGGGACCTTACCTATCAGCTCTCTGAGCTTACCAAAATCTGCCTTCCTGAAATCCATTGTCTCTATTTTGCTGCACTCCCTTCTACCCTTCTTTAGAATTGCAAACTCTATGATTTCATGATCACTTTCACCCAAGCTGCCTTTTACTTTCAAATTCTCAACGAGTTCCTCCATATTTGTTAAAATCAAGTCTAGAACAGCTTCCCCCCAGTAGCTTTTTCAACCTTCTGAAATAAAAAGTTGTCTCCAATGCAGTCTAAGAATTTATTGGCTAGTCTGTGTCCCACTGTGTTATTTTCCCAACATATATTTGGATAGCTGAAGTCCCCCATCACCACCAGATCTTGGGCTTCGGATGATTTTGTTAGTTGTTTAAAAAAAGCCTCATCCATCTCTTCCACCTGGTTAGGTGTCCTGTAGTAGACTCCTAGCATGACATCACCCTTGTTTTTTACCCCTTTAGCCTAACCCAGAGACTCTCAACACTTCCGTCTCCTATGTCCATCTCCACCTCATTCCAAGTGTGTACATTTTTAATATATAAGGCAACACCTCCTCCCTTTTTCCCCTGTCTATCCTTCCTGAGCAAGCTGTACCCATCCACACCAACATTCCAATCATGTGTATTATCCCACGTTTCAGTGATGCCAACAATGTCATAGTTGTATTTTTTATAAGCACTTCCAGTTCTTCCTGCCTATTACCTGTACTTCTTGCATTTGTATATAGGCATCTAAGATACTGGTTTGATCTTGCCTCCCAGTTTTGCCCTGACCCTCCTTTCTCTCTGCCATTATAGCCCACACTCCCTCTTGTTTCCGACCCATCTCCCAGGTCTCCATGTTCCCCACTTACCTGTGGGCTTTGCGCACTTGTCCCCGTCGAACCTAGTTTAAAGCCCTCCTCACTAGGTTAGCCAGTCTGTGTCCAAATAGGGTCTTTCCCCTCCTCAAAAGGTGAACGCCATCTCTGCCTAGCAATCCTTCCTTAAATAGCATCCCGTGGTCGAGGAAGCCAAAGCCCTCCTGGTGACACCATCCTCGCAGCCAGGCATTCACCTTCATGATGCATCTGTCTCTGTCCAGGCCCTTACCTTTGGCAGGAAGAATCGAAGAGAATACCACCTTCGCTCCAAACTCCTTCACCCGTACTCCCAGAGCCCTGTAGTCACTCTTGATCCGTTCAGTGTCACACCTCGCAGTATCATTTGTGCCCACATGGATGAGTAGCATGGGGTAGTAGTCAGAGGGCTGGATAATCCTCGACAATGCCTCCGTAACATTTCGGATACGGGCCCCCGGCAGGCAGCATACCTCCCGAGATGAAATGTCAGGGCAACAGATGGATGCCTCTGTCTCCCTCAGCAGAGAGTCTCTGACCACCACTACCCTACGTTTCCTATTCGCAGTAGTGGTAGCAGACCTTCCAAGTTTAGGGGTACGAGGCTTCTCCTCCTTTACTGTAGGGGGTGATTCCTTCTCTCCTGTATCAAGAAGAGCATAACAGTTACTTATTACCACGGTGGAAGGGTTCGGAGTAGGGGTGGAGCCCTGCCTGCTGCCAGAAGTAACCAGCTGTCCACCCTGAGAAGTCTCCTCCTCCACCAGTGGTGTGTCAGCAGTCCTGTGTACTGGGACAGCTACCTCAGTGTCCACATGGACACTGTCCAGGAATTGCTCCTGGATTTGGATGCTCCTTAACCTAGCCACCTCCTCCTGTAGCTCTGCCACCTGCTGCCTCAGAAATTCCACCAGCAGGCACCTGGATTGGATGCCCCCCCAGCCTGGATATCAGTAAGTGGAAATTGCAAGTTACAGTCCCTGCAAAACCACACCAGGATCTGGGTAGAAGCATCCATGCTCAGGTGCTCTGTCTGGCTACAGGCGCAGGTGGAGGAGACAGAAGCAGTGGTGGCACAGGTGTTGCGGGTCTTCCTAACCATCGTAAGCCTCCCTCTGTCAAACTCCCCTATCTGCAGCCCCTTGTCTGCTCTGCTCCCCTGGTTGCTCTGCCTCTGGCTTTTAAAGCCTGCTTGCCTAAGCCAGTCACTCATGAGTCACACTGGGGAAGGCCAATCAAAGGCAATCAAGGGAACAAGGTCAGGCACTCAGTCCCAACTGCCACAGCAGCTGTAACTGAAACTGAAGTCATCTGAAATCAGAATCACAATTAAAATTCAAACAGTCGAGCAAACTCACTCACACCAATAGCTAGTACTCTCACCTCTCACCTGGTGGCCTGTTCTGCAGCGGGATCTCTTGCTCTCCCTCTCAAACTCCCCCTTTCTCTCTTGAATCTGACAGGACCTAAGGACATGTAGCTCTCTAAAGACACACAGTCATCTTTAAGCACCAAGTTAAACTCTTTAATGATTGTTCATTGGAAATAAATACTTGATATGATGACTCAAACCAAAGAGACGATAAATGGGTGGAACAGTTTCACTACATGAAATTATTACTTCAGTGGAGCAAAAATCATGAGAAGGTCTCAGCTAGAGTATCTGACACTACATGGAAAGTTATTCAGTGTGCTATTTAGTGCCACAATCAGATACAGGTTATTAAAGAAATTAAAACCCTGAAGTAGAAAATAAATTGTGGGTTAAAAATCATGGAGTGGTTGGACTGCCTGACATTGTGAAAACAGAGAATACTGAATACTCTCTAACACAAGAGCTGAACAAAACCTTTGAACCTCAAGAATCATCAAGGGTGATTGAAGAGGAATCACTGAGATTTTGCCCTCCCAGTAAATTGGGAAGTTATTAGATCTGCACGAATTACCTCTGCAAGTGAAAGTGTGCCTGATTATACTCTGTAAGTGGGTAGGGGAAAAAAAAGACAATTTGCTGTGTCAAGGTAACAAAGTCCTTATGGCACTGAACTCTATTTCCATTTTTTAAAAAGTAGAAAATTACCTTATTGTTTTCTTCTCTTTGTTAATGTTAAAACGGAGCTGACAGACTTAAAATAAAGCCTGTATCTTGGTATTCCCAGACTAAGGACACAGAATCATAGAATTGTAGGACTGGAAGAGGCCTCCTAGTCCAGTCCCCTCCACTCATGGCAGGACTAAGTATTATCTATACCATCTTTGAAAGGTGTTTGTCTAACCTGCTCTTAAAAATCTCCAATGATGAAGATTCCACAACCTCCCTAGGCAATTTATTCCAGTGCTTAACCACCCTGACAGTTAGGAAGTTTTTCCTAATCTCCAACCTAAGCTGCTTTACTGCAATTTAAGCCCATTGCTTCTTGTCCTAGCCTCTCGTGTCAATTTACCTTAATCTTCTCGTTCTGGTGGAGTACTGGAGTTGACTGGAGAGTGCTCTAAGGTAGATTTAGTGAGTCTTAACTAGACCTGCTAAATTGACCGCTGCTACATCCATCACAGCAACACTGATCCCCAGTAAGTATAGACATGGCCACAATCTTGTGAACATCACATGTTCTGCAAAAATCTTCATTTAAGAGAAAGTTCTGCTTACATGCAGAATAAAATTACTTGCAGTGTGCGGGTGAGGCCTTAGTAGTTCATTAATATTAAGTGTGTTTGCATGATAGCAAGATCCTTGTTTCTTAAGCATGCATCCACAAGGAGACTGGATGGTCGAGTGGATTGACAATAGAATTAAGAGTTTTTCACCTCTTTCAAATCTAGTCCAGGTTTTTAGTAAATGAAAACTGGCTGGTTAATGATCTAATTGCAGCTATGGCCAAATAATCAAACTTGGGTGCCTAAATTCACCTACATCCATGTTTAGACACATAAATAACGGGCTTGATCTTTCAGAATTGATGGGCACCCATAACTCCCATATTTCAGTGGAAGCTGTGGTGCAGAGCAGCTCTGAAATTCAGATCAATTATCCAAGTGTGAATTAGAAATTACATGGCTAAGGCCGGGTTTACAACTAGCAACTTGCTGGTATAAGAATGTTGGTTAGGGTTGTGGTTTTTTTATGATATTTCTATACTGGGTAGATGTAGTTGTACCATCATAACATTGAGTTTGCTGGTATAGCTTATTTTGTTTGGGGAACTGATATAAGCTATACCAGCAAAAGCAATCTTTTCCCAGTATAACTGGTTCTACACTAGGAGGGTTTGTCAGTATAGCTATAAAGGCAAACTCCTTCTAGCATACACCTGACATAATTTTAGGTATCCAAGTTTGAAAAATTCGGGCACACAGGTTCAGAGAATATCAATCTTCAGTATGAAGTAAAGACCCACAACATTATTTTTAAATAAATCTTCCTCTCATCAACCAAATTAGAAATGCAGCATAAAATTATTTCTCAGTCATAACTCATCCTAAGAAGGATCTTTTGTTTGAGCTGTCTTCCCTCTTCCTCTCTTTCTCCCTCCTTCTCTCTCTCTCTCTCTCTCATATATTTAATTTTGAATATTCATAAAAAAACTAAATGTTTTAGGGTTTTCAGTTTTTTGGGCAAAAAGTTGAAATTTTTCATGGAAAGCAGACACCTTCTGTGGAAACTTTTTATTTAATAGAAAAACCTATTTTTCATTGAAAAAGCACTTCTGGCCGGAGTACCACTTTACAACTGCAACCAGCAGGGAAGCTGCTCCAGTGCTGAGTTGTGGCTAAGAAGTTTTGTTAATGCAGATATAACCTCAGGGCCAGATCCTCAGCTGGTGTAAATTCCAATGACTCCATTGACTTTTATTAACTAAATGAGGATCTGGTCTTACGATCCAGAATGGCTCTGTCTGCCAACTGGAAAATCACTGCACTCGCCCAAACTAAACTGTTGTTTTAAAAATAAAATGGGAACATTCTTGACGTGGATAAACTAAGCCATCTTATAAAAGGTTAAGAAAAACTTCCACAATACTGTATGAGCTGGTATTCTTTCCTAGACTATAGTGAAAGAGACCTGGGAGAACAGACAGACATATTGAGCCTTGTACAGACTAGAGTAAATCTGATCAATTCTAGCTCTGTTATAGATTCATTTTCTCCTTCCAGCAGATCTTTTCCTTCTTCTCCTATCTGTATTTACATAGGACTGATGTTATTTATCCTTACATATGTTCTACTTTACTAGCCAACTGAGTGTATACAGACCATGTCTAGACTTCAAAAATCGGTCATGTTTAAAAACAGATGAACTAGAACACTTTTAAACATAAGTGTAGACAAGATTTAACAGGTTATTTGGGCCTATGAGGGCATGTTTAAAAATGTGCTAGTTAAAATGTGTTAGCTAACGTGGTTTTAAATATGAGACCTAATTTTCTAATCTAGACAGGGTATTATTGCAATTTTATAAAATAATATTCCGTACAGTTGTGCTGAACCTACATTACTTTTTTGGAGGGGAATAAGGGTGTTTGGTTTGTCTCTCAGTTTTGTTAGCAGTTCCATGACGTTTTTTTTTGTTTTGCAATGTTCTTCAGACGGTTGTCTTAAAATCTTGCTATTGAAGTTTAAATTATTCTCAGAAATGATTTTACATTGAAAATACTTGAACACATAATACGCTTGGCTTTTCAAAAAAAAACCCTCAGATATATTTGATATTCATGCATTTGTAACTTTCTTCTTACTTCTCTTACAAGCAAATCTATATCAAATTTTTAAAAATATGAAATATAAGGATTGTTTGTCGATCTTCATCAATTTTTTCCATGAGGGATCATTTGAGACCGTTGTTTCCAATGAACTATTGTCAACATTTTCCTTGAAAGGTCAGGGAGTCTTTAACACCATAAAATGTTTCATAATGACATTCCAGTCTCTTAGATTTAAGGGATACATTTTGACAATGTTGCCTTTGTTCGTCTGTACACGGTTTTGCGTGTTCAGCCTGGTTTTGGTGTACTACCATTCATAGTATGTACATGCACCAAATCTACTTGCATTTGCAAACTGGGTACAAAAATTGTGTCATTTGAAGTCACAAGGGAGAGTGCACAAAACTTCATCCATGCTTTTGATTTCACACATAACATGGCATGTTCACAGCAGGCCCATCTGAGGCCTCTTCGCAAACTTGCCCTCAGTGTCTTAGGAGGAGATTGCATGTGCCCCAATGCACCTGCACAGGGGAGTAAGGTGGTGTAGGGAGCGCATTTCCTTCCTGTGTGGGTCATAGGTAGCAGTGCAGTCTGTGGGTCGAGAAAAGCTTCCCTGGGGCTGCTACTCTTCTTTCCGCCCAGGGATATGGGAAGTGAACAGGGAGTGGCTGTAGCCTTGGCTTTGTGTTCGTCAATAATCCGGCCAACACAGCTGAGCCTGCATAGAGGGATACATATGTCATGATTAGGGCTAGCACAGCTTACTTCCTCGGGAACGGGAGCAATCGGAATTCAAGTGTGACAGAGGATATGTCTACGCTGCAGTTAGACACCCATGGCTGGGCCGTGCGAACTGACATGGGGTAAAGGGCTGTTCAATTGCAGAGGTTGGGCTGAGCTCTGGGACCTTCCAACCTCGCAGCATCCAAGAGCCGGGGCTCATGCCTGAGCCCAATTGTCTACACTGCAATTAAACAGCTCCTTGGCCTGAGCCCCACAAGTCTGAGTCAGCTGGCATGGGCCAACCATGGATTTTTAATTGCAATCTGGACATACCCTCAGAGACTTGGTCCTGGTCTGCTCTTGGGCTTGTAAGAGACCAAAACTTGAGCCCTACGTATTTAAATGGTCAAAAATAAACTTTTGAAGTTAAAACCCTATTCAGGTGAAAGAAATTCAGACTTCTCCAGGTGTTAGATTGTTCTAGTCTGTCTAGCCGCAGAGTGAACAACACAGAAATCTATTGATTTTGGGAGTGAAGGCTATCTCCACAACCACAGGGTGAGAGATTTCATTTTTACATGAAAACTTACATTCTGCAGACAAATCTGAAAAGATTTGTCTTTGGCGTACTGTACTGTTGCCATTAGTATAACTGTTTAGAGGTCTTCTGTAGCATTGTTTAATTACCAGAAGCACAAGATGGATATTCCGTGTCTTACATTATTATATACTAAGTATTGCAAACATCATAGACAATGTTCTTAAAGTAAATATTTCATTTTGATAAGGTTGAAAGATTTGATTTTGACTTAATTGATGGAACAAATTGTATTGTATTTTATAATTAATTAGTTGAAATGTTTTGACTTTTATGTCTTGCCAGGTTATTTTATGTCTTGTCATGTACACACACACACTGATCATGTCAGAACATTAATAAAAATAATATAGCAGGGAAAGGAGGAGAAGGTAACAATACTACCATCAAGCATTTTGTCTGCTTCTTCGTGGGAAATTTCCATCTGCCATTATAAACTTCTTAATGTTTTAAGTATATCATAAATGCCCTCTATACAGGCATTCTCTATGCACTGTAATACATGACACAGTAAAACTCTGTTACAATCACAGCTGATACAGTGAAACTTTACAGGGTGAAGTGGAGTAAATGTCCCAAATTGTGTCCGGACATTTCGGTGCATTATCACTTCTCTTAGCCCTGGTCTACACTATGTGGTTAGTCAAATTTAGCTGCGTTAGGTCGATTTTATAAGCAATGTGTCTACACAACCAACCCCGTTCCGTCTACCTAAAGGGCTTGTCAGAAACAGATAGTTAAGGGTTAATACCTCTTTTACCTGTAAAGGGTTAAGAAGTTCACCTAGCCTAGCTGACACCTGACCAGAGGAACCAATGGGAGGACAAGATGGTTCAAAGGGAAGGAGAGAAGTTCCCTTTGTCTATAGAGTTTTCACTTTGGACCGGAGTGGGAAAGCTCCAGAATTCAGCCTCTTATTAAGTAGTGAGTATTAGTGAAGGAAATAAATAGGTTTATGTTTATTTCTTTGTAACCTGTCTTGTGCAATTAGAGGAATAGTCAAATTGGATATTTGGGTATTTTTTGTGTAAGTTTTTGTCCAGGGGAACATCCTCTATGTTTGGAATCTGTTGTCTGTGAGAGTAGCTGGTATGCTAATCTCTCCCAGAGGGTTTTCTTTTACCTTTCTTTTCTTTAATTAAAAGCCTTTTTTAATAACCTGATTGATTTTTCCTTGTTTTTAGATCCAAGGGGTTGGATCTGGATCCACCAGGAGTTGGTGGGAGAAAGGAGGGGGGATGGTTAATTTCTCCTTGTTTTAAGATTCAAGGGGTTTGGATCTGTGTTCACCAGGAAATTGGTGAAGTCTCTGAAGGCTACCCAGGGAAGGGAATTAGTGGCAGCCAGACCAGATCTAAGCTGTTAATTGAGCTTAGAGCTTCTTATGCAGGTCCCCCACATCTGTACCCTAAAGTTCAGAGTGGGGAAGGAACCTTGACAGGGCTCTTAAAATTGACTGCTATACTCCTCCCCGGTGAGGGGAGTAGCGCTAAAATCGACCTTGCTGGGTCGAATTTGGGGTAGTGTAGACACAATTCGATGGTATTGGCCTCCGGGAGCTATTCCAGAGTGCTCCAATGTGACCACTCTGGACAGCACTTTCAATGCCGATGCACTAGCCAGGTACACAGGAAAAGCCCTGGGAAATTTTGAATTTCATTTCCTGTTTGGTCAGCGTGGCGAGCTCAGCAGCACGGGTGACCATGCAGTCCCAGAATCACAAACAAGCTCCAGCACGGACCGAACAGGAGACACTGGATCTGATTGCTGTATGAAGAGAAGAATCTGTGCAGGTCAAACTCCGATCAAAAAGAAGAAATGCTAATATATATGCCAAAATCGCACAGGGCATGGTGGAGAGAGGCTACAACAGGGACACACAGCAGTGCCACGTGAAAGTTAAGGAGCTCAGGCAAGCTTACCAAAAGACAAAGGAGGCAAACGGTCTCCGGGTCAGAGCCCCAGACATGCCGCTTCTATGATCAGCTGCATGGCATTCTAGCGGGGGACCCTACCACTACCCCACCACTGTCCATGGACACCTGCAAGGGGGGAGTCTCAAGCAACAGGAAGAGGAGGAGGAGGAGAATGCGCTGCAGGCAAGCAGAAAATCCATTCTCCCTGGCAGCCAGGACCTTTTCATCACCCTGGAGCCAATACCCTCCCAAGGTGGGTTCTCGGATCCTGAAGCCAGAGAAGGCACCTCTAGTGAGTGCACATTTGTAACTATGCTACAGGGTTTAAAAGCAATTGTGTTTAATTTTTGATTTGCCCTGAAGACTTGGGATGCATTCGCGGCCAGTACTGCTACTGGAAAAGTCTGTTAACGTGTCTGGGGATGGAGTGGAAATCCTCCAGGGACATCTCCATGAAGCTCTCCTGGAGGTACTCTGAAAGCCTTTGCAGAAGGTTTCTGGGGAGGGCTGCCTTATTTCGTCCTCCACGGTAGGACACTTTACCATGCCAAGCCAGTAGCAAGTAGTCTGGAATCATTGCAGCACAAAGCATGGCAGCGAATGGTCCTGGGTTTTGGTCACATTCAAGCAACTTATGGTCTATATCTTTCTGTGTTAGCTTCAGGAGAGTGATATCATTCATGAAATAGGAGAATTTTTGTAAGGGAACAGCAAAAGGACCCTGTTCATGCTGGGCTGTTTGCACTTGGCTAAAAGGGATCATCCCTGAGAATAGCCACATGGTGGGGGGAGGGGCGAAGGGCTCATCCCAGAGAATAGCACATCCACCTGAAAACCGTAGCCCCTCCTTTTAAATGGCAAACCCAACCAGCATTGCTTCCTATGGGAAAGGAGGGCGCTGCAGTTTGAAACCATTCCCACATGTTATGAAGACGGAAGAAGCTAACCCCGCATACCTTTTGGTTTACCATGGCTGCCTGGAAACTGAATTCTGTTGCCCAGCTGTGTGTGATGTGTCACCATGCTGGCAGGCGCTCAATATAAAAGGCAAAATGCGACCTTGTACCTAAAGCACATGTGCTGTCTGCTGTGAATTGCTTGATTTACTGTGAAAAAGTCTCCCTTTTGTTCTCAGAAATGTATCTTCTTAAATTCTACTCTCCCTTTTTATCCCTCCGCAGGTGCAAATGTTTCTACCCAGAATGTTTCTCCCAATCATCTGCGTCCCAGAGGTTATTTCAGATTAGAAGGTGAAAAAAACGCACTCATGATGATGTTTTCCGAGCTCATGCCATCCTCCCACACTGATAGGGCACAGCTGAATGCATGGAGGCATACAGTGACAGAGGCCAGGAAAGCATACAATGAGCGCAATGAGAAGAGGCAGGAGACGATGCTGAGGCTAATGGGGGAGCAAATGGACATGCTCAGGTGTCTGAGGGAACTGCAAGAAAGGCAACTAGAGCACAGACCCCCGCTGCATGCACTGTATAACTGCTTGCCTTCCTCCCCAAGTTCCATATCCTCCTCACCCAGATGCCCAAGAACGCGGGCGGAGGGAGGGGGGAGGCTCCGGGCACCCAGCCACTCCACTCTAGAGGATGGCCCAAGCAACAGAAGGCTGTCATTCAAACAGTTTTGATTTGTAGTGTAGCTACTATAAGCAATGTGGCCTTGATCTTCCCTCCTCCCCTCCTCCCCCACCCCACCCAGGCTACCTTGTCAGTTATCTCACTTTTTTTTAAATTAATAAACAAAGAATGCATGGTTTCAAAACAATAGTGACTTTATTTCCTTTGCCAGCTGAGATCGAATGCGGGAGGGTGGTTGGCTTGCTGGGAATTAAAATCAACAAAGGGGGCGGGTTTGCATCAAGGAGAAACACACACAACTGTCACACCATAGTCTGGCCAATCATGAAACTGGTTTTCAAAGCCTTTCTGATGGGCAGCCACCTAGCTGTGCTCTTCTAATTGCCCTGGTGTCTGGCTGCTCAAAATCGGCCACCAGGCGATTTGCCTCAACCTCCCACCTAGCCATAAACATCTCCCCCTTACTCTCACAGATATTATGGAGCACACAGCAAGCAGCAATAACAATGGGAATATTGGTTGTGCTGAGGTCTAACCTAGTCAGCAAACAGCGCCAGCAATCTTTTAAACATCCAAATGCACATTCTACCACCATTCTGCACTTGCTCAGCCTATAGTTGAACTGCTCCTTACTACTGTCCACGCTGCCTGTGTATGGCTCCATGAGCCATGGGAGCAAGGGGTAGGCTGGGTCTCCAAGGACAACGATCGGCATTTCAACATCCCCAACACTAATTATCTGGTCTGGGAAGTAAGTCTCTTCTTGCAGCTGTTCAAACAACCCGGAGTTCCTAAAGATGAGAGTGTCATGCACCTTTCCTGGCCATCCCACGTTGATGTCAGTGAAATGTCCCTTGTGATCCACCAGTGCTTGCATCACCATTGAGAAGTAGCCCTTGCAGTTTACATACTGGTTGGCAAGGTGGTCCGGTGCCAAGATAGGGATATGCGTTCTGTCTATTGCCCCACCACAGTTAGGGAACCCCATTACAGCAAAGCCATCCACTATGACCTGCACATTTCCCAGAGTCACTACCATTGCTAGCAGAAGGTTATTGATTGCCTTGGCTACTTGGATCACAGCAGCCCCCACAGTAGATTTGCCCACTCCAAATTGATTCCCGACTGATTGGTAGCAGTCAGGCATTGCAAGCTCCCACAGGGCTATTGCCACCCGCTTCTCAACTGTCAGGGCAGCTCTCATCTTGGTATTCCTGCGCTTCAGGGTGGGGGAAAGCAACTCGCAAAGTTCTAGGAAAGTGGCCTTACGCATGCGAAAGTTTCGCAGCCACTGTGAATCATCCCATACCTGCAACACTACGCGCTCCCACCAGTCTGTGCTTGTTTGCTGGGCCCAGAATCAGTGTTCCACTGCCCCACTTCTGCCATGATGTCCCAATTGCCACATCCCATGCTTTCAGGAACGTCTGTGTCCATGTCCTCCTCACAATCGTCCTTGTGCTGGCGGCTCCTAGCCAGGTTCTGTACATACTGCAGGATCATGTGTGAGGTGTTTACTATGCTCACCACAGCAGTGGTGAGCTGAGTGGGCTCTATGCTTGCCATGCTATGGCATCTGCACGGGTAACCCAGGAAAAAAGGCACAAAATGATTGTCTGCCGTTGATTTCATGGAGGGAGGGAAGGAAGGAGGGGAGACTGCTGACATGTACCCAAAACCACCTGCGACATTGTTTTTACTCCATCAGGTATTGGGAGCTTAACTCAGAATTCCAATGGGCAGCAAAGATTGTGGGGACTGTGGGATAGGTACCCACAGTGCACCGCTCCGTAAGTCGATGCTAGCCATGGTATTGAGGACGCACTCTGACGACTTAATGCGCTTAGTGGGGATACACACAATCGACTGTATAAAATCGTTGTCTAAAGATCGACTTCTATAAAATCGACTTAATTTCGTAGTGTAGACATACCCTTATAGGGAATTTTTTTATTGACTTCAGTAGCCTTTGAATCAGGCCGATAGTGAATTTTTTACTTTAGTATAACTTAGTTCTGTGTTGTTCATCTTTTTAAGATTGGAGCAGTTATCATCTACCTGACAGGTGCTCAATGCTGCATTCCAAGGGGATCATCACATTTGCACTCCTCCTCTCTGGTGAAACCCAGGAGGGGAAAAGGAGAGAAACTGTCACCATCTCCTGCTCCCAACCTTTCTGGATTTGCTTCCCAGAGATAGTGAAGAGGATCCAGGTGAATCTTGGTATTGCTGCTCTCCTCTGAGGTCATAATAGGGATTTATATAGTCCCTTCCATTGCAGTTAGTGCCCCCTTCTGCTGGCCTTCTTGCCATTCCCCAGCTGAACAAGGGAGGGTATTTTGCAGGTGGGCTCCTTCTGTTCACGTGATACTCGGATCGTAGTGACTTTATTTTGCAGGGGAATAACATTTCACTATGATGGTGCCCTGTTGCACGTAGCTGTTTATTTGGACATAAATAATATTTGTATTGTCAAACCATTTCTGTTTGCTTAGTATGTAAAACTTTTTCAAAGTCTTACTCATTAAAAAAAACCAAATATGAATTTGCATCTCAGTGGTCCCAGCTGCAAGGGAATTTACATTAAGATTAATACAAAGGAAATGTATTTTTATTCAGGCCGTTAAGTGTAGAGCAGAAAACAAAGATAACCTATTGTTTACTAACAATGAAGATCATTCCCTCCATTATACCAGAAACAATACTTTAGTTCACTGGAATTCTGTTACAAGATCTTGACTTCCTATGCATATAAGTACTTTAGGTTGTCTTCAAATAGGCCAACTCACAGGTTCACAGTCAGTTCAATTATTATCCTGATCTTGGAGCTTTCTACAATACAAAGGGTTTCCTTAAGCCTTGCACACAATGTGACACTTGTGTCTCACTGCATCAGGGTACGTTGACACTTGTGCATCAGATGATAGGATTCAACCTGATGTAAGCAGACATGCAATGATGCATGTAAAAGATATATTCCATGACACAGTACTCTGAAAAGACATGTAATTTCTCTCTCTCTCTCTTTCTCCCCCTCCCCCTTTATTTACACACAATTGCCAACGAGCTTATATTTAAGGCTGGGTCAGTATTTCTACTAGAAATCCAGTTTCTCTGTCCCTTGTGCCTGCCCCC
This sequence comes from Trachemys scripta elegans, assembly GCF_013100865.1. NCBI lineage: Eukaryota > Metazoa > Chordata > Testudines > Emydidae > Trachemys > Trachemys scripta. The sequence continues at coordinate 220,025,657 of NC_048298.1, forward strand.
CCTGCCCCCACCCTCCCTTGGGCTGCGTATGCAGAGGCTCCTGAGCAGTGCATACTATGAGGGCACTGAGTGGGAGCCAGTCCCAAAACTTCCCCACAGCCTCACGGGGATCCCTTATCCCTGTCTCCAAGTGCAATGGAGGCAGAGATAAGGAATCCAGGGGGCTCTGGAGCACACTGAACCCCAAGCCCCGGGGATGCACTTCACCGCTCCACAGATGACAGCAGCCAGGCTGTGGTGTGTGTGTGGTTTTCCTCTGAAACCTACATTTTATGTCAAACTTCAAAACAAACAGACAAAAATAAAACAAACAAACAAACAACAACACCTTCAATGAACATCTCATTTTAAACATTAAGAAGTGTAAAGTGTCATTATAATAGTTTGACAGCCCTGGAGACTGATGTCCTAATTACCCTCAGGGCAGGTGCACATGGGCATTTTCCTGCCAATGTGACTCAGCCTAGAGGTGGAGAGCCCAATTCTCAGATTAGGTGGTAGTTCAGTACAAAGCCTGTTCAGACAGCCACCAAAGGAGCAAATTATGCAGTTTATGTACTTGTGCTCCTTATGGGCACCTGAGTCTCCTCAATAGCACCGCCATAGTTAGGAAACAGGATGGGCTGTAGGGCTAGTGTGTTGATGCTGGGGGTGGGGGTGGGGTGCTAGGCATTCTGGGATAGGGTTATTTTGACTCGGGTTTCTGCACTGCTCGAATTAGAGCATGGATCAGAAAGTACTTAACCTAGGGTTTAAAATGCAGTGTAGACACTGAAGCCCAGGGTTCCCTGACATGGGTCAGCTGACTCAAGTCCCACTATCCCTAGGCTTACATTGCTGTGTAGACATACTCTTAAAGTGTTCATTGCTAATACCTCCCTGACCATGTTGGAGCCAACCGATATGGGTCTAAGCACCACTGGATTTATGCTGTTTGTAAGTATCTTGATCAAATACTTATACATATTTTGTTACTGTTTGGATGTGGCAAATTGCTTATTATTTAGGCATGTTTAGAGCAATTGCATAAGTACCATTTGTCCTCTGGTTTTAATAAAGGAATTTATAGTTAAATTAGTATTTGGTGGTTTCCCATACTAATATTAATAATTTCAAATATTATTAATGATTCCAACATGTTCTACTCATTATATGTGTTCTTTGTATCCAGAGGTGTGCATACATCCAAGCCATTCTCTTTCAGAGGAATGTAATTGTGTGTGTGTGTGTGTGTGTGTATGTGTGTGTGTGTAGACCCTGCTGGTGTGCTGTAATGTAGCACAGTTTGCAACAGTACTATGTTAAAGTGCCCCTAGAGAACCTTAGTGTGCAGCATCAGGGTCTATACAGACCAGTTTAGAAACCACACCCTTGTAGAGCACATTACCCACCCCTGTATACAAGCCCTGAGACTCTGCATCCTTTACTGATAGTCTGTAACGTATGTCTGGATTACATTCAGCTCCTAATATCACTTGCCATTAACATAGTCTGTCACAGAATTTCTGACTTGGATTTACAGATGTTGCATTTATCATTAGCTGGGTTCAATTTCACTTCCCATTCTGAGATTCAGTGGTAAATTGACATTTTGAGGAGAACCTAGCTTTGAGTAGGCAGCTAAGGACAATGCAATGAAATTCAAGTATAGACAGGTGAAATGGAGAGAGAGATGAGATATGATATATATGTCACTTAGGGCTTGATTCTGCAAGATGATGATCATTTTAAGCAGAGGAATAGTCCCACTGACTTTAATGGGATTAGTAGTGCCTAAAGATAAGCACATGCTTCAGTACTTTAGTAGATTGGAATCAGGGGCTCAGCACCTGGTATGATTGAGGCCACAATTTTCATAGGAGGGTGTGCGTTCAGAAGCAAATGGTTAATTAGCCAATTAAATACACTGATAGTAGCTTTACTCAGCATCGTATATAAACATATGTTTAAAGATCTCCAAACACGGATCTCTAATATTAAGTTATTCACCATCTCTTTCTTTACTATAGCTGGAGTGGTGAGTTTGACTTTGCATATTGTTTCTTTGACTTATGGAGGTGCTTTTTGCCAACTATTTTAAAATGTCATTTTAAATTAAATTAGTATTATTAAAGTGTTACTTTACAGGTTAATTAGGAAAGATTAAAGTGAAACAATTAGTAATTTTAGCATTGCAAAATCAATCACATCATTTTAAATTAGTAATAAAATGCTAAACATTTCCACAAATTCTATAAATTAAACATGTAATGGTGCAAATGCCCTTAAAGATGTGCTACAAGAAGGTATAATTTTTAAATGTTTCCCCTCTTTGCTCTGTCGGTGGGGAAACACAACTAGATTTTGGATCTCAATTTTTAATTAAATTTCAATTTGTGACCCTGGGAGCTATAAAACACTTCCCTCTCCATCTTCACTCCTGCATTTATTCCTGTTACTGGAACCAAGGTGATCCTAGTCTCCAGCTGCCAAAATAAATGCAACAGATTCACGATAGCTAGAGAAGTTAGGATGATATTTATCAAATCATTTATTGAAAGAGTTTTTCCATTTTTCCAAAGAAAATACTTATTAGCCCTGATTTTACCTATCTGGTAATCAGAAAGGATAGGATGTGTGATAGGATGCTGAGCAATGCCACTTATTTAGCAGATATCTCTGTGTAAACATTTAACTGATGGTAATGAGAAATGACTTAACAATCTGGCATATACCTGTATACCATGTGCATTCAGGAACTATGTTGTTTCTGTTGACTCGTTTGATGAAATGCAAAATTTCAGTGAAATGTTAGGAAGTATGGTGCACATCCATAGGGCCATAGAGGTACCACTATTCAGGACATGCTCTTTATTTATCTCATCTGCGTCTATTTGTCTATCTGTTATTATAATTTATTATTTGTATTATCAGAGCACCTAGGGGATCTAGTCATGGTCCAGGATCCCACTATGCTAGGCATTGTACAAACACAGAACAAAAAGACAGTCCCTACCTAGCTGCTTATGTGGCTCAATCACATTAATATCTAAGCACTCCTCCCACCCCCAACTACAGGGCCAGAGTTACACTGATTTACACCAGTTGATCTCCATAGGCTCCAACTAAGCTTGGCCAGTTTACATTAGCTGAGTAGCTGGCTCATAAAAAGGGCACATACACTAGTTATGGTGTATGTCAACAGGGCACTAGTGGTTTTAATGACACTATTCCAACTCATCCAAAACAGACCTACTTTTGGGTACCTCACAGTGTTGGGGATCACATGGAAGAAGCAGTTCCTACACTACCTTGAGTGCAGGGACTGCGGTTGTCCTTGGTCCTTACACTGAGCTCACAATCTGTAAGATTCCTTTTGCTCCTTGCTCCACTTCCCATTGTGAACTTGGGACTATTTTGCCCTATGTAGAAGGAGTAGCTATTGACTAGCTCTCCTAAGTACGGGGTGTGTGTGTGTGTGTGTGTGTGTGTGTTTTCAAGGAGACTTCTCATGCATTTGTGCCCCTTTGGAAAGACCAGGCAGAACTATTGAAATGCACACACTGCAGGAAGGTAATATGAAGAGGCATTATACCCGCTCTCCCAAGGATATTTGACGTATTGTTCAGGCTTTCATCTAATGACAAACTGAAATCCCTTAGCGGTGTTCCAGAGCAGCTAACCTGCTACCCTAAAATGATAAAAGAGAAAGACTGAGGAGCACTAATCCTCTCATGAGCTGATACTGGGAGGCGCTGAATACACTTGCTGTCTCAGTGAAGTCAATGGGAAATGAGGGTGCTCAGCAATATTCAGGGGCAGGCCTTTAATCTTCTCCTGGCAATCCCTTCCTTTGATCCTTTCAGGTGAGTTGGCCAGGTACTGCCTGGGGTTGCTAGATTAACACTGTTCATTTGAGATTTTTTTTTGGTTTGCCTTGATTTAAACTATGCAAAGTTGGGCCAGTTACTTCAGTGATAGGTGTCTGTTATAATAACCAGTGTAAGAATAAGTGACTGGGTTTCTTTTCACACCGTGGAGCTGGTCTTTTTGTTTTGTTTGGATGAAGGTGTTCAGGAGAGATTAAAATTATGCCCTCAGTCTCTCTTTCTTTTTGTTTGGAGCCTTGGGACCTACTTTGGTATTTGAGGCAGGGAGGGAAACAAACACCTCTCTCCCATTGGTTTTAATGGGAGCTTTTCTTCTCCAAGAAACACTGAAGTGAGCACTTGGTTATCGATCCAAGTCTATGATTTTTTGGGAGGTGGCATTTTCAGACGTGCTCAGCCTTGCCCTAATGCTGCTCCAATTGAAGAGAATGATAAATGCTTCAATGGGGGTAGAGTTAGGTCAATGCCAAACACTTCTAAAATTCCCACTTTTTGTATCTAGTTCATTTCTCTTCTTCTCTCACTCTTTAAGCTGGTGGCTAGAGTATATATGTCTTTATTATTTTTATGTGTGTGTGGTTTACTTTTCTTACTACCATGCACAGGCCTTTTATAGCTCTGTATATAATGAATTATGTTGTGTGCTGTAAACCAATATCCAAGTTTGACAGAAACTACTGGAGTCCTCTTCCTCCATTTCCCATGTGATAGCTGTGGTGAGAACATCATAACCATGACAATCAAGACTTTGCAGTTATTCCTCCTTATAAACCACTCTGGATGTTTGCCAGGTGGTTTGGGACATATGTAAAAGAGACTGAGTGTGTCACTGTATCTGCACTGGTTTCCAAACAGCTGAGAGAGATATTTCATCTCTTTGCGGATGCTCAGAAGAACATCAACTGATCAGATTTAATAGCAACTATTTATTTTTCCTAATATTTAACAGGCCACAAGGTGTTCTGTCAGGAGGCAATCAGGTGTGTCTCACAAAAGCAAGGGTGAAAGGGGTACTTTCTACACAAGCCATGAAAACAATTTCTTTGTTTAAGAGCATTCAGTTTACTATCTAGTGATTTGGCATGCTTCTGATTAACGGGTTTCTTGTTCAGCCCAGATTTAATCTAATGCTTCTATATAAGTTTAATCATTCACAGGTTACTGATTATAAGCTGCCTCCTCATTTAATGAATATCAAATACTGCTTAGTCAGAGTGATATGGCCTAAAGATTAAAATGACTTTCCCCCCTTTCAGTTCTTTTAGGATGGTACTTTTTTTGTTATCCCCAATAACTGCAAAATCTTCAATTATTAGTTGTCCCTTTAAATAAGCCTCATTCAAATTTGACTCTGCTATTAACTTTACTCTTTTCAGCCATCTTTTATAAGAGACAGAGAATACATTTTTAATTTTCATTTTATCAGCTTGAGAACAGACCTCACTGCAAACCAAACCATATATAGGAAGAGTAATTTAAATTTATCTTCTAACCCAAAATCAACAATATATATATGAAAGACAGGAGAAAGTCTGAGGCAGAGGGAAAGAGAACACATTTGAGCCTCTGCAGTAATATTGTAAATGAAGCAATTATTATGATGGGTGTGCGTGTGGTGTGTATATAAACAAAAGAAAGGGGGTGTTATCTATCACATGATGACTGATTAAATTATTACGTTAATTTATTCATCCTATGAGGATGTGGGGGATATTGTGACAAGTACTGGAGAAAAAATAAAGATCATGTACGTGTGACAAGTCACATGTGAAAAGGGAAAGAGAGTTGACATAATGCTGATTTGAATACTTCAAAAGGGAAACTTTGGGCCTGTGGGTAGCAGGCAGTTATCAGACTGTACCATGTGTGAACATGAGTTCCAGAAGTAAAGAACAGCATCTGCTCCCATTATAGCATTGTAATTAGCACTACCTGAAATGTTCAGAGAAATGAACATTGCCAAGCCCTACATTTCTTGTGTTAGTTTACTTTAGAGAGCTCTCCAAGCCAATGATGGGGAAAGGTTAATGTAGAAGATTCTGTTTGCAATACCAAAAAAAATAACTTCATTTCCCTAGGGGGAAAAAATCCAATTTCAGGGGACCTCTGGTATTGTTTACTACTTGTCATCTGTGCATGAAAGACTAAATTCAGATTCCCCTATTTCAAGCAATCAACCCAAACACTTTTTTTTCTCATTAAGAACCAAGCTTTGGGTTCATTCTGTCTTCTGAAACAGTGCATGGCATCAAAAGCAGCTGAAACTGAACCAGAAATGCCTCCTGTTATTGTTTTTGTTTTTTAGCATGTTAGGTCCTGATCTTGCAATGTGATAACAAAGACACCTGCATCTTCACAGAGACTGCTGACTTCAGTGGGACTACTCATTTGCTTAAGTTATTTGTGAACTTAAGTACTTTAGTAGTTAAATATTAGATTGAGGCCTCAGTGAAGAGAAGCAAAGAATGCTAAACTTCGGTCCTGGCAAGAAAGTACAGGCTCAATACTACATATTTTGAAGTCAAAGACAACTCTTCCATTGATGAATGGAAGCAGAATTAGATCCTAAGATATTTACATCTATTTCATTTTAAAATGTATTTATCATTTTTTGTATCTGATGTACAAATTCTGCTACTGTGGTTGGATTTTAGGAGGTCCCCCCAAATTTTTTTAAAAGGTTTACTGTGCCTGTTCATCTTGAAAAGTTACCTACAAATGAAACAAAAGTTTTTGTCCTTTCCTCCCCACTCTCTTTATCATGTTACAAAGAAGATCTTTTAATGTTTCTATCCTGATTATATTTTACATTAAAAATATCTGACTATTCCTCCAACAAAAATAGGAAAGGTAAGTTGGTATTAATAAGAATATGCAGTTTTGTCCCAGGATTGGTCCCAGGATATTAGAGAGATAACATGCGTGAGGTAATGTCTTTTATTGGACCAACTTCTGTTGGTGAGAGAGACAAGCTTTGGAGCAGCACAGAGCTCTTCTTCAGGTCTGGGAAATACAAGGTGGAACAGAATGTTTAGCATAAGTATTCTTATGCTGATATGAGATGGACATGCAGTTAAATTATCTTTGGTCTTTTCTGTTGCTACAGATTTTCTTTGGGTTCAACTGTATATGCAACTGTGTTTACTGTGTTGGCTAAAGAAAAAAGAAGAGAAGAATAAAAGTCCACATGTGTTTTAAGGCAATAAACAACAAAAATTGAGAGGATTTGTTTAGCATTATCCTAAGAGGGGTATATGTCTATAATGGGATAAAACTGAGCAAAAGAAATCCATGGATGATTATCATCTTCAGTACCAGGCAAATTGGTTGAAACTATAGAAAAGAACTGAATTATCAGACACACATGTAAAAACAACATGCCGGGGAAGAGTCATCACAGATTTTTTTAAAGTGAAATCATGCTTCACCAATCTATTATAATTTGTTGAAGGGATAAACAGACATGTGGACAAGGGTGATCCAGTGGATATAGTGTACTTGGACTTTAGAAAGCTTTTGACAAGCTTCCTCACCAAAGGCTTTTAAGCAGGGTAAGGAGTCAGGATAGGAGCGAAGGTCCTCTTGTGGATCAGTAACTGGTTAAAAGATAGGGAACAAAGGGTAGGAATAAATCATCATTTTTCACAGTGGAGATAGATAAATAAGAGGGTCCCCCATGGATCTGTAATGGGACATGTGCTGTTCAACATATTCATAAATGATCTGGGAAAAGGGGTAAACAGTGAGGTAGCAACATTTGAAGATCTATTCAAGATAGTTAAATTTAAAGCTGATTCCAAAGAATTACAAAAGGATCTCACAAAACTGGGTGACTGGGCAGGAACACAGCAGATGAAATTCAGCATTGATAAATGCAAAGTAGTTCACATTCGGAAACATAATGCCAACTATACGTACAAACTAATGGAGTCTAAATTAGCTGTTACCACTAAAGAAAAGATTTTGGAGTCATTGTGGATATTTCTCTGTAAACTTCTGTCTATGTGCCATGACAGTCAAAAAAGCTAGCAATGTTAGGAACCATTAGGAAAGAATTAGATAATAAGAGAACATATTATAATGCCACTATATAAATCTATGGTACGCCCACACCTTGAATATTGCATGAAGTTGTGGTTGCAGCCTCTCTCTCTCTCTCTCTCTCTCTCCACATATCTAAAGAATTTGAAAAAATACAGCAATGGGCAACAAAAATTATTGGGGGTATGAAACAGTTCCATATGAGGAGAGATTAAAAAGACTGGAGTGTTGAGCTAAGAAAAGAGATGGCTAAGGGGGATATGATAGAGGTCTAAAAATCAAGAATTATGTGCAGGAAGTGAATAAAGAAATATCATTTCCCCCTTCACATAACACAAGAACCAGGGATCACTCAACAAAATTAATAGGTGGGAGGTTTAAAACAAACACAAGGAAGTACTTCTTCATATAATTCATATAAAATACCTTATTTAAACAAACCTTAGCCATATCTGGCACAGCATTAAATGATCTTATGATGAACACATTTGGTGTGTATAAGCAAGCTCTATAACCTGTCCATATCTGGTACAGAAGAAATTACATGGTGTCAGAAGTAAACTGAGAACAGAAGCAGAAGAAACAGAGCAATAAAGGTTGCTGGGTCACATACCACTTTTCACTACCCCAGAGAAGTTCAGTTTTGACAAACCTTCACAATAGACAGACTGGAAACAATATTTTGCAATATTTCACATTGCTACCAATCCCCACAAAGAAATTGGAAATATACAGGTATCTTCTTTAATTTATGCTATTGAAAAGCAAGCATAGTATAGCTTTAAATCCTTTGATTGTATTGAGGACAGTCAGAAAGATGATTATGAAAAGGTTCTGGCTATGTTTGATGTTGGGGTATGTTTATACCTCAGAGAAATGTGGTTTATGAAAGAGCATGTTTTCACCAGAGAATTCAAGAACCAAGGGAATAGGTTGAATATTTTATAAGAGCTCTTCATACGTTGGCTGAAAGTGATTTTGTGACTGCAAAACACGAAAATATCAGAGACAGGCTGGCTATTGGGTTAACAGATAAAAACCTTCCTCAGCAGCTACTACTGCAGAAAGATTTAACCCTAGCCACAACTGTACAGATAGCAAAATAGACAGAATTAGTCAAACAACAAAACAAAAGGCAGGAGCAACTTGAAAAATCTGAAACTATCTTAGAAACTATAAACAGAAACTTGTGTTAAAAAGTTATCACAAAATTCCTGAGGCCAGGAGAGAGAACAACCAGGCTCAGAGGGACAAAGGTCATATCCCAAGAGATAATGCATGTCCAACCAGAGGCACATGGTATAATACATGTATGACATATCGACATTTTGCAGCTGTTTGCCACACCAAAGCAGTCAGGGAGTTGACTCATATTACAGACAAGCAAGAGCCATTGTTTCTGGGATCTATCATTTCTAATGACATAGAGCCTGCTGGAGAGTGAAACTGAATACTCATGGCAAGACTACTGACTTTAAAATTAACTCAGGGACTGACGTCATAGTCATCTCAGAAGGGACTTACAGTCACTTTCAACCCTCCTGTCAAGGCTGCTTCCCCACTTTGAACTTTAGGGTACAAATGTGGGGGCCTGCATGAAAACGTCTAAGCTTAACTACCAACTTAGATCGGGTCCGCTGCCACCATTCCCAAGTGGATTCCCTTCCCTGGGAAGCCTTGAGAAACTCTTCACCAATTCCCTGGTGAATACAGATCCAAACCCATTGGATCTTAAAGCAGGGAGAAATGAACCATTCCCCCGCCTTCCTTCCACCAACTCCTGGTGAATACAGTTCCAACCCCCTTGGATCTAAAAACAAGGAAAAATCAATCAGGTTCTTAAAAAGAAGGCTTTTAATTAAAGAAAAAGGTAAAAAATCATCTCTGTAAAATCAGTATGGAAAATAACTTTACAGGGTAATCAAACTTAAAGAGCTCAGAGGACCTCCCTCTAGCCTCAGGTTCAAAGTATAGCAAACAAAGATAAACACTCTAGTAAAAGGTACATTTACAAGTTGAGAAAACAAAAGAAAACTAACACGCCTTGCCTAGCTATTTACTTACAAGTTTGAAATAGGAGAGACTTGTTTAGAAAGATGTGGAGAACCTGGATTGATGTCTGGTCCCTCTCAGTCCCAAGAGCGAACGAACTCCCAAACAAAGAGCACAAACAAAAGCCTTCCCCCCCTCAACAAGATTTGAAAGTATCTTGTCCCCTTATTGGTCCTTTGGGTCAAATGCCAGCCAGGTTACCTGAGCTTCTTAACCCTTTACAGGGAAAAGGATTTTGGAGTCTCTGGCCAGGAGGGATTTTATAGTACTGTACACAGGACAGCTGTTACCCTTCCCTTTATAGTTATGACACCTCCCCAGAGCTGAAGTCACCTGTCACAGCTCTTAGTGCCCTGGATATATTCTGGACTGAATGGGTCAGTTCACCAAAGAAACAAAGACAAAGGCTATATATTCAGAGGGCATGTGATCAAAGCATCAAAGACCAACAACCTTCTCAACCACTGCATGGCAGCCATGAGGGGCCTAGTAAGAAAGATGGAAGAACTTGACAGAGGATTTGATGATATTGGACTTTTGAAAGAAGATCCAGTACAAATCAACTTAAGAGACAATGCTGAACCATATAGAATAACAACATCTCTACCATACAGACCTTAGAAGAGACTATTTGTAAATTCAGAGAACCTCATTACCTGATTGTAGTGGACTATTTTTCCAAGTTTATAGAAATAATGTACTTGGAAGACATACCACGTTGCAGTGTTATCGAGAAACTGAAGTGCACTTTTGCTAACTTTGGTATTTCAGAACAACTAGTGACAAACAATGGACTACAATTCACTGCAACAGAATTAAGTTATTTCTGAATGAAACATGATTTTGATCATATTACTATCAGACCACATTACCCACTACAGAACGGAGAGGTTTAGAGAGCTGTACCTGCAGCCAAGGAAATTCTACAGTAGGAAGATCCATTCCTTGCTCTTGTAAATTACAGATCAACACCAATAGCAGCTACTGGATATAGTCCAGCACAACTCCTGATGGAAAGACAACTCAGAACAGTTCCAACTTTAGAAAATAACATATTTCCAAAGTGGCCAGACATGAAGAGAGTAGCCAAATCAGATAAAAAGGCAAAATGAGTTTATGAACACTTTTACAACAGATGTCACTCACAGAACTGCCAGTTTTAGAACCAGGTGACCATGTCCATGTCAAATTGGATGGAGCAAAAAGATGGACAACTCCAGCTGTCATAAATAAAAAGAATTCAGTGCCCAGATCATATGCAATTGAGACTGACAGTGGAGTGTTCAACAGAAACCATCAACATTTACAGTTTGTTTGCCAAAAAGAACAATCTAAAGAGCAAACTCTACAGGTGGCCAATACAGCACACGAAGAAGACATAAGGATTCCAAACTGACCACAACCAGATGTTGCAACTAATGGACAATCAGATGACCAAGTTTTTACAGGTTTGGGCTGTTAATTAGAAATCTAGAATTAGATCTTTTGATGAATACATCTGGTGTGTATAAGCAAGCTCTATGAGTAGTCTATATTTGGTACAGAAGAACATGACACTGAGTGTCCCTAAATTTCTGACTGCCACTAAGCTTGGACTGGATGACAGGGGATGGATCACTTTATAAATTACCCTGTTCTGTTCAGTCCCTCTGAAACATCTGGTATCGGCCACTGTTGGAAGACAAAAACAATGAGGAGTACTTGTGGCACCATAGATACTAACAAATTTATTTGGGCATAAGCTTTCATGGGCTAAAACCCACTTCATCAGATGCATGGAGAGGAAGGTATATATAAGGGAGTTGCCTAGCCAAGCGGGGGGTCAGTTCTAACGAGACAAGTCAATTAAAGTGGGCTATTATCAACAGGAGGAAAATCACTTTTGTAGTGGTAATCAGGGTGGCCCATTTCAAACAGTTGACAAGAAGGGGGAACAGTAGGGGGAAATTAGCATGGGAAAATTAGCTTTTAGTTTTTGTAGTGACCCATCCACTCCTAGTCTTTATTCAGGACTAATTTGATGGTGTCCAGTTTGTAAATTAATTCCAGTTTTGCAGTTTCTCATTGGAGTCTGTTTTTTATTTTTTTGTTGTTGAACAATTCCCACTTTTAAGTTTGTTATTGAGAGTCCAAGGAGGTTGAAGTGTTCTCCAACTGGTTTTTGAATGTTATAATTCTTGACATCTGATTTGTGTCCATTTATTCTTTTGCGTAGAGACTGTCCGGTTTGGCCAATGTACATGGCAGAGGGGCATTACTGGCACATGATGGCATATATCACATTGGTAGATGTGCAGGTGAACGAGCCTCTGAAGGTGTGGCTGATGTGGTTAGGTCCTATGATGGTGTCCCTTGAATAGATATGTGGACAGAGATGGCAACAGGATTTGTTGCAGGGATAGGTTCCTGGGTTAGTGTTTTTGTTGTGTGGTGTGTAGTTGCTGGTGAGTATTTGCTTCAGGTTGGGGGGCTATCTGTAAGGGAGGACTGGCCTGTCTCCCAAAGTCTGTGAGAGTACATAAGAACATAATAAGAACATAAGAACATAAGAAAGGCCGTACCGGGTCAGACCAAAGGTCCATCTAGCCCAGTATCCTGTCTACTGACAGTGGCCAATGCCAGGTGCCCCAGAGGGAGTGAACCTAACCGGCAATGATCAAGTGATCTCTCTCCTGCCATCCATCTCCACCCTCTGACAGACAGAGGCTAGGGACACCACTCCTTACCCGTCCTGGTTAATAGCCATTAATGGACTTAACCACCATGAATTTATCCAGTTCTCTTTTAAACTCTGTTATAGTTCTAGCCTTCACAACCTCTTCAGGTAAGGAGTTCCACAAGTTGACTGTGCGCTGCGTGAAGAAAGAACTTCCTTTTATTTGTTTTAAATCTGCTGCCTATTAATTTCATTTGATGACCCCTAGTTCTCGTATTATGGGAATAAGTAAATAACTTTTCCTTATCCACTTTCTCCACATCACTCATGATTTTATATACTTCTATCATATCCCTCCTTAGTCTCCTCTTTTCCAAGCTGAAGAGTCCTAGCCTCTTTAATCTCTCCTCATATGGGACCCGTTCCAAACCCTTAATAATTTTAGTTGCCCTTTTCTGAACCTTTTCTAGTGCCAGTATATCTTTTTTGAGATGAGGAGACCACATCTGTACGCAATATTTGAGATGAGAGCGTACCATCGATTTATATAAGGGCAATAATATAGTGAGGGATCATCCTTCAGGATAGGTTGTAGATCCTTGATGATGCACTGGAGAGGTTTTAGTTAGGGACTGAAGGTGATGGCCAGTGGCATTCTGTTATTTTCTTTGTTTGGCCTGACCTGTAGTAGGTGATTTCTGGGCTCTGTCAATCTGTTTCTTCATTTCAGCAGGTGGGTATTGTAGTTTCCATAATGCTTGATAGAGATCCTGTAGGTGTTTCTCTCTGTCTGAGGGATTGGAGCAAATGAGGTTGTATTTTAGAGCTTGGCTGTAGACAATGGATCATGTGATGTGGTCTCGATGAAAGCTGGAGTCATGTAGGTAAGTATAGCTGTCAATAGATTTCTGGTATAGGATGGTGTTTATGTGACCGTCACTTATTTGCACTGCAGTGTCCAGGAAGTGGATCTCTTGTGTGGACTGGTCCAGGATGAGGTTGATGGTGGTGTGGAAATTGTTGAAATCCTGGTGAAATTCCTTATGGGCCTCTTTCTCATGGGTCCAGATGCTGACAGGATGCTGGGCTAGATGGACCATTGGTCTAACCCAGGGTGGCTATTTTTATGTACTTTTTTAGTGTGCTAGCTCTCATTGAGCTAGCATGAATATGTCTACACAAGCTGGGACTTCACACCTCTAGCTCCAAGTGTAGACTTAGCCTCTGATGTGTGAAGATAACAAAAGCAAGATTTGGTGGCAACATATAATTAATTTGGGGGGGGGGGGAGAACTTCCAAAAAACTCTGTTATGGGCAGATTTATCACTCATAAGAGATATTCATCATAATCCTAAGGGGAAAAAAACCATGGCTGTCTGGTAATATTAAAAAAGGGAAAGTAGCGAGCCTTCCTGGTAACATTCAAGCAGCATTCACTTTGCAAATAGCCTGGTATCTTAATATGATCTGAAAACACATGTAAAGATTAAACCCAGGCTTTTACTCATATGGCTATATCAATTATGATTTGATAATAGCAATTCTGCATTTTGCATGCTTTTCTTTTTCTTTGTACTGTATCCCATAGAAGAGCAAACAAGCAATGTCACCTTTAAATCTCAGCCTGCTTTACATGAGACCTGAGGAAGGGGTGGGGGTGAGAGTAAATTATCACATTTGCCACTTGTCTGCTATAAGGTTCACAGAGCTAACTTATCAATCATTAGCAAACCAAGATGACAGTTTAACACAATGACCCCTATTCAAATAATGATTGACAAAGGTGATCTATTCTCCTCCCACCCTTTGCTAAGGGCTGCAGAGGGGGGCGGGGAGGAATAATTTCAGCTTAGTTCCCAGATGACTCATTGCAAAAAGAGTGCTTTTGTATGAAAGAATAGTGGGAAGCATTTTTCATTCTATCTGGGACTGGTTCGTCTTTTTCATTTGCAGCAGCATTAAGTACTGAAAAAGGTCATAAGCTACTTTGGATTTTTTCCCTTCTCTCCCACTGTTTAAATGCTATACAGGAAACCTGGTGTCACCCGAAAGCCTTCTGAAAATGTAGTCATATTAAAAAAATGCAGAAACTTAAAAACCTTACTTTTATGCTACATCCCTTTTCTTTTCTTTGTCTGCTTCTTGTCTGGTATAGCTTTTGATCCTGAAATCAGATCTCTTGCTGGCAGATTCTTGCTATGCGAGGCCCCCTTGACTTCAGTGAAGCTCTGCTCAGGTATGACTATAGGGACCCAATTGCAGGATTTGGGCCTGAGACTGTAGGGTCCAGATCCACAAAGGTATTTAGTTTCCTAATTTCCACTGAAATCAATGAAAGTTAGGAGCCTGAATACCTTTGCTGATCTGGGCCTAAATTTTTTTGGACAAGAACCTTTTCTGTTTACACATCTGTAAAGCAGTGCACATAGCAATGACACTGTGTAAATACTACAGCTAATTGAACTTTTTTTGAATGAGAAATTCCTTTTATTGAAAAATTGTCTTTAAAAAAAAAAAAAAGAAAAAATTGCAAAAAAAGTGTTTCTGAATTATTTTTTTAAATTGAAAACTAGAACAGAAAATTATTCATTTTTTAGTGATTGTTTTGCTGGTGTTTAGTTTTTCCTTTCCATCCCTCTTTCTTGCCATTTCTTCTCCCTTTTCAGTACTAAATTAGAAAAAAAGAAAAAAGAGAAGAATAAAGCAAATGGGGAAAGGAAAAGTGAAATTATTTGAAAAAAGTCAAGTAATTTTTTTAAAAAATATTAAAAGAAAGTGTCTGAAATTTTCAAAAATTATTGCAATTTTCCCCCCAAGCACCTCTAATAAATAATAATTATTAGTAATCAAAATGGTTACTAAAAAGGTATAAACTCAACCTCAATAAAATATAATTACAAATAGAACTGCTGGGTGAGGTAATATCTTTTATTGGACCAACTTCTGTTGGTGAGAGAGACAAGCTTTCGAGCTTACACTGGGTATGTCTACACCAGGGGTCTCAAACTCAAATGACCATGAGGGCCACATGAGGACTAGTACGTTGGCCCTAGGGCCCCATTTACTGACACCTCCCCCCCGCCACCCTCGGCCCCGCCCCCACTCCACCCCTTCCATGAGGCCCTGCCCCTGCCCCACTTCTTCCCACCCCTTCTCTGCCCCCATTCCAACCCCTTCCCTGAAATCCCCACCCCAACGCTGCCCCCTCCCTACCCCCAGGGGTGTGGCAGGGGCTCAGGGCAGGGAGTTGGGGTGCAGGAGTAGTACAGGGTGCAGCAGGGGGTCAGGGTGCAGGAGGGGTGCAGCAGGGGGCTCAGGGCAGGGGGTTCAGCTGCAGGAGTGGTTTGTGGGGTGGGCTCCGGCCTGACATCAACCGGGGGCAGGGCAGGTTCCCTGCCTGTCTGCCTGCCCTGCCCCCTCGCTGCTCCGGGAAGCGGCTGGAATCTGGGGAAGGAGGGGCACAGGGTGTGTGTGGCTGTTGCTTCAGACACCGCCCCCAGCAGCTCCCATTGGCCACGAATGGGGAACCACGGCCAATGGGAGCTGCTGGGGGCGGTGCCTGAAGCAACAGCCACACACACCCCTGCGCCCCTCCTTCCCCAGGTTCCTTCCGCTTCCCGGAGTGGCGCGGGGGCAGGACAGGGCAGGCAGGCAGGGAGCCTGCCCTGCCCCTGGTGCACGTCAGGCCGGAGCCGCTCTAAGTAAATGCTGGGAGAGGGCGGGGGGGCTGCGAGGAGCTCGCGGGCTGCAGAAAATAGGCCGCATGCAGCCTCCGAGCCGCGTGTTTGAGACCCCCTGGATTAGGATGAGATCTTCATGGTGGGCAGATCACCCCGTAGCTGCTTATTGTGGGGTTTCTTGCATTTTTCTTTGCAACACAAGGTGCTGGCCACTGTTAAGAAGGACCTGGGGTCTGATCCAGTATGGCTTTTACCCTGATCCTTTGGCTAACCCCTAGCAAAAATAAAGCTTACGTGAGTTGTAAGCAGTACAGATTACTTGCGCTGTCCC